>NW_025748452.1:0-34814 GCF_021184085.1 Oncorhynchus gorbuscha
GTAACTGGTAGGACATGCAGACAGATCTACAGTAGCTATCTATCAGGGTCTAGTAACTGGTAGGACATGCAGACAGATCTACAGTAGATATCTATCAGGGTCTAGTAACTGGTAGGACATGCAGACAGATCTACAGTAGATATCTATCAGGGTCTAGTAACTGGTAGGACATGCAGACAGATATCTATAGTAGCTATCTATCAGGGTCTAGTAACTGGTAGGACATGCAGACAGATCTACAGTAGATATCTATCTCTAGTAACTGGTAGGACATGCAGACAGATCTACAGTAGATATCTATCAGGGTCTAGTAACTGGTAGGACATGCAGGTGCCTCCGCTGAGAGACTTATTTTACCTTTGAACACATCTACTATGGGTTGCTGAATAAAGGCTTCAGAGAGAAGAGGAGAAAGAGAAAGAGAGACAGAGAGAAGAGAAGACAAACACAGGCAGAGGGGATGTAAGTAGATAAGCAAGGAAAAAGTACAACTAGATCCCACTGTGTTCCCATTTTAAAGACAAAGTCTTTTTTCACCAGGTTCACGCAAAACAGAATGATTCACTACAGGTGGAACAACACGGGGGACAGTTTTACCACGCTGGGACACATCGGAGTCCATGCAACCTGAAACGTGTGTTATGAGAAAACAATGACTCTCACATGGGACGCTGTAGGAAATGTCGGACGCTGCGCTGTAGGAAATGTCAGACGCTGCGCTGTAGGAAATGTCAGACGCTGTAGGAAAAGCTACAAGCTATAAACTGCCGCACACCACTTTTTTTGGTAAACAGCTGAGAGAAACCTGAGAGAAACCTGAGAGAAACCTGAGAGAAACCTGTGAGAAACCTGAGAGAAACCTGAGAGAAACCTGAGAGAAACCACTCTCAAATTCATAGACAGCAGCTTTAGAGTGCTGAGTGGAGACAAATAATAACTTAAACACACCCATAATACTTTGTACAATTTGCTTTCACAGTACCGAAAGGTCCATAGAGATACATTAGATTACTTGACCAAGATGGCCGTCCTGTAATCACCTTGCCGGCATGCTAATGGCCATTCTAGTGTTGTATTTCATTCTAGTGTTGCCCGTTGGTTTGGCCGGGGTTAGGCCGTCATTCTCAATGACTTGCATTCTAAACTAACTTGCTTAGTTCAAGAAAGGTTCAATAAATCAATCAATAACATGTCATTCTACGTAAAGCTCACCTTCATCCATGATAGTGACAGCCTCCTCTGTGATGGTTGGGCCGGAGCCCTTGATGGTCTTAGCGTTGAAGTAGAACTTATAGCGGGTGCTGTACTTGAGGTCGGCCAGGATTACGGTGGTCTCATTGGCTGGGAACATCATCTCCTCAACGGGACCAAGCTCATTGGAGCTGTTGACTGAGAGAGAGAGAGAGAGAGAGAGAGAGAGAGAGAGAGAGAGAGAGAGAGAGAGAGAGAGAGAGAGAGAGAGAGAGAGAGAGAGAGAGAGAGAGAGAGAGAGAGAGAGATGCATAAAGATAAAGATATTGAAATACTTCCTTTGATTTCAAACCAACCCAGTGAGGCACACACACATACAGACCCAGAAGGGTTGGAAGCCAGGGTCAGCCACAGATGCCACAATAAAAATGCATCAAATTGCTCAGCAGACTTACCTGGCTGGTATTTGAGTGTGTAGCCGGTGAGGCGACCATTGTTGTCCTGTGGAGGACCCCACTCCAGCGTCAGAGAGTCCATGTCGGTGTTCTTTATACGCAAGAAGGAAGGAGGACCAGGGACTAAACACACGCAGATAAACACATGGATACAATGTCATAACGTGTGGATGCAATTATACAAAATGACTTGTGAACTAAAGAAAACCACCATTCATAGGTACAAAACCATACAGTAACGTACAGATAGAACCATTCTAACCTGATATGTTTAGCATTGTTTCCGGCCCATAGTCAGCCCCTTCCAACAGTATAGCACAATGCATGACTATATGTATACAGTAGTGGTGGCAGGTGGAACTTTAAATGGGGAGGATGGGCTCATAGTAATGGCTGGAGGTGGCTGGAGGAACTTTAAATGGGGAGGACGGGCTCATAGTAATGGATGGAGGTGGCAGGTGGAACTTTAAATGGGGAGGGCGGGCTCATAGTAATGGCTGGAGGTGGCAGGTGGAACTTTAAATGGGGAGGACGGGCTCATAGTAATGGCTGGAGGTGGCAGGTGGAACTTTAAATGGGGAGGACGGGCTCATAGTAATGGCTGGAGGTGGCTGGAGGAACTTTAAATGGGGAGGGCGGGCTCATAGTAATGGCTGGAGGTGGCAGGTGGAACTTTAAATGGGGAGGACGGGCTCATAGTAATGGCTGGAGGTGGCAGGTGGAACTTTAAATGGGGAGGACGGGCTCATAGTAATGGCTGGAGGTGGCTAGAGGAACTTTAAATGGGGAGGACGGGCTCATAGTAATGGCTGGAGGTGGCTGGAGGAACTTTAAATGGGGAGGACAGGCTCATAGTAATGGCTGGAGGTGGCAGGTGGAACTTTAAATGGGGAGGGCGGGCTCATAGTAATGGCTGGAGGTGGCTGGAGGAACTTTAAATGGGGAGGACGGGCTCATAGTAATGGCTGGAGGTGGCTGGAGGAACTTTAAATGGGGAGGACAGGCTCATAGTAATGGCTGGAGGTGGCAGGTGGAACTTTAAATGGGGAGGACAGGCTCATAGTAATGGCTGGAGGTGGCTGGAGGAACTTTAAATGGGGAGGACAGGCTCATAGTAATGGCTGGAGGTGGCAGGTGGAACTTTAAATGGGGAGGACGGGCTCATAGTAATGGCTGGAGCGGAATGGATGGAAGGGTCTCAAATACATGAAACATCTAGTTTCCATGTCTACCATTCCATTTAATCCATTCCATTCATTATTATGAGCCGTCCTCCCCTCACCAGCCTCCTGTGGTATATGGATTAAACACAGAGAATCTATCTAACAACAGTAGGAGTCTGAATGAGGCCCCTCACCTCCCTCTGGGGTCTCAAAGTTGTGGTTGGGGCTGGGGGGCCCCTCTCCCTTGCCGTTGGCCACCCTGATGTTCAGCGTATAGAGGCTGTAGGGTCTGAGGCCTGGTAGTCTGCCGTCAGTCCTGTTCCCACTGAAGAGCAACACCTGCTGCTCCTCCTGCTGAGCCTCTGCCTGGTGGAGGCTACGCTCACGCCAGTAGGACACCTGCAGGACCACACACACATCAGACAAACATTCTGGTCTAAATGACCAGGTTCTTCCTGGTTCCATGATGGTCAGATGTTCTACTTATTCCCTCCTGACTACAGGACATGGGCATTTTGGGGCGGAAGGGTAGCCTCGTGGTTAGAGCATTGGACTAGTAACCGGAAGGTTGCAAGTTCAAACCCCCGAGCTGACAAGGTACAAATCTGTCGTTCTGCCCCTGAACATGCAGTTAACCCACTGTTCCTAGGCCGTCATTGAAAATAAGAATTGGTTCTTAACTGACTTGCCTAGTTAAACAAAGGTAAAAAAATCAAATTTGGCAAAACATACCAGAATGTTACCCCTTAACTGTGACACGAACTGATGTATTTAACTACCAATATATTGTGGTGATAATAAATATTTCTCCACATTGTGAGGATCTCTGGTTGCTGTGTACAGTACCTTGTAGCCCTGGAGTCGTCCCCTGACCATGGAGGTGAGGACAGGCTCCCAGTGAACCTCTGCTAGCGTCCCGTTCTGAACCAGCACCTGGACACTCTCTGGGGCTGACATGGGCACTGAGTGACAGACAAAGATTTCAACAGACTGGCATCAAATATTTCATGACAACAACCTTCTAATTTGCATTCTAACTAGAAGTGATTGGAGCTGGAAGTTACTGGAACTTATGGTGGCAGTTTTCAGTTTGAAAAAGACCATTCCTCTGTCCATTCACAACCTCCTCATTTACATAGACCTACCCATGTACAGTAGTAGTACTCACAGTCCTCTCTCCACACACACACACACACACACACACACACACACACACACACACACACACACACACACACACACACACACACACACACACACACACACACACACACACACACACACACACACACACACACACACACACACACACACACACTACAATACTCACCGTCCTCTCCAGAATACCCCACCACCGCCTCAGGCGCTGGTCCGTTTCCATAGTCGTTCACCGCCTGAACTTTGACCTCATAGGGTACGAAAGTGGGCGTGCCTGACACCACATACTTGGAGACGTTAGCCACGGTCTCAGACAACCAGTCCTCCTCCACATCCTTCTGTCTCCAGTTCACCTTGTACTGTAGTCCTGGTCCATTGGACTGGATGCCTGTCAGCTCCTAAGGCAGAGATATTACATGGGAAGAGGGGTCTTCACTGGGATAATAGTGAGATGGTGACACCATGAATAGGGTCAGGAATACTCACTGTAGGCTGCTGAATTAGGACTAATGATACTGGTTATACTTGAGATGGAGCATACCTTACCTTCCATGAGATGACTAAGTTATTATGTTCAGTTCCAACACCATGGACATCTGTTGGATTCACATCTGGAGCTAACAGAATCACAAACAGATCACAAATCAGACCAAACCTCTTGCCTTTTCTACAGTGTACATCAGAACCTTCTTCCTCTATAGTCATCCCTACCTCTCACTCTAACACTTCTGACAATCTTAGTCTATAGTCATCCCTACCTCTCACTCTGACACTTCTGACCATCTTCCTCTATAGTCATCCCTACCTCTCACTCTGACACTTCTGACCATCTTCCTCTATAGTCATCCCTACCTCTCACTCTAACACTTATGACCATCTTCCTCTATAGTCATCCCTACCTCTCACTCTAACACTTCTGACCATCTTCCTCTATAGTCATCCCTACCTCTCACTCTAACACTTCTGACCATCTTCCTCTATAGTCATCCCTACCTCTCACTCTGACACTTCTGACACTATAGTCATCCCTACCTCTCACTCTAACACTTCTGACTCTATAGTCATCCCTACCTCTCACTCTAACACTTCTGACCATCTTACACTGTAGTCATCCCTACCTCTCACTCTAACACTTCTGACCATCTTACTCTATAGTCATCCCTTCCTCTCACTCTGACACTTCTGACTCTATAGTCATCCCTACCTCTCACTCTAACACTTCTGACCATCTTACACTGTAGTCATCCCTACCTCTCACTCTAACACTTCTGACCATCTTCCTCTATAGTCATCCCTACCTCTCACTCTGACACTTCTGACTCTATAGTCATCCCTACCTCTCACTCTAACACTTCTGACCATCTTCCTCTATAGTCATCCCTACCTCTCACTCTGACACTTCTGACTCTATAGTCATCCCTACCTCTCACTCTAACACTTCTGACCATCTTACACTGTAGTCATCCCTACCTCTCACTCTAACACTTCTGACCATCTTACTCTATAGTCATCCCTTCCTCTCACTCTGACACTTCTGACTCTATAGTCATCCCTACCTCTCACTCTAACACTTCTGACCATCTTACACTGTAGTCATCCCTACCTCTCACTCTAACACTTCTGACCATCTTCCTCTATAGTCATCCCTACCTCTCACTCTGACACTTCTGACTCTATAGTCATCCCTACCTCTCACTCTAACACTTCTGACCATCTTACACTGTAGTCATCCCTTCCTCTCACTCTGACACTTCTGACACTGTAGTCATCCCTACCTCTCACTCTAACACTTCTGACCATCTTCCTCTATAGTCATCCCTACCTCTCACTCTAACACTTCTGACCATCTTACAATGTAGTCATCCCTACCTCTCACTCTGACACTTCTGACCATCTTCCTCTATAGTCATCCCTACCTCTCACTCTAACACTTCTGACCATCTTACACTGTAGTCATCCCTACCTCTCACTCTGACACTTCTGACCATCTTCCTCTATAGTCATCCCTACCTCTCACTCTAACACTTCTGATCATCTTAGTCTATAGTCATCCCTACCTCTTACTCTAACACTTCTGACCATCTTCCTCTATAGTCATCCCTACCTCTCACTCTGACACTTATGACCATCTTCCTCTATAGTCATCCCTACCTCTTACTCTAACACTTCTGACCATCTTCCTCTATAGTCATCCCTACCTCTCACTCTAACACTTCTGACCATCTTCCTCTATAGTCATCCCTACCTCTCACTCTGACACTTATGACCATCTTCCTCTATAGTCATCCCTACCTCTCACTCTAACACTTCTGACCATCTTCCTCTATAGTCATCCCTACCTCTCACTCTGACACTTATGACCATCTTCCTCAATAGTCATCCCTACCTCTCACTCTAACACTTCTGAGCATCTTCCTCTATAGTCATCCCTACCTCTCACTCTAACACTTCTGACCATCTTCCTCTATAGACATCCCTACCTCTCACTCTAACACTTCTGACCATCTTCCTCTATAGTCATCCCTACCTCTCACTCTGACACTTCTGACCATCTTCCTCTATAGTCATCCCTACCTCTCACTCTGACACTTCTGACCATCTTCCTCTATAGTCATCCCTACCTCTCACTCTGACACTTATGACCATCTTCCTCTATAGTCATCCCTACCTCTCACTCTGACACTTATGACCATCTTCCTCTATAGTCATCCCTACCTCTCACTCTAACACTTCTGATCATCTTCCTCTATAGTCATCCCTACCTCTCACTCTGACACTTCTGATCATCTTCCTCTATAGTCATCCCTACCTCTCACTCTGACACTTCTGATCCTTCCTCTACAGTCATCCCTACCTCTCACTCTAACACTTCTGATCCTTCCTCTACAGTCATCCCTACCTCTCACTCTAACACTTCTGACCATCTTCCTCTATAGTCATCCCTACCTCTCACTCTAACACTTCTGATCATCTTCCTCTATAGTCATCCCTACCTCTCACTCTGACACTTCTGATCATCTTCCTCTATAGTCATCCCTACCTCTCACTCTGACACTTCTGACACTATAGTCATCCCTACCTCTCACTCTAACACTTCTGATAATCTTCCTCTATAGTCATCCCTACCTCTCACTCTGACACTTCTGACACTATAGTCATCCCTACCTCTCACTCTAACACTTCTGACACTATAGTCATCCCTACCTCTCACTCTAACACTTCTGATCATCTTCCTCTATAGTCATCCCTACCTCTCACTCTAACACTTCTGACCATCTTCCTCTATAGTCATCCCTACCTCTCACTCTAACACTTCTGATCATCTTCCTCTATAGTCATCCCTACCTCTCACTCTAACACTTCTGACCATCTTACTCTACAGTAGTGGCCAAAAGTTTTGAGAATGACACAAATATTAATTTTCACAAAGTCTGCTGCTTCAGTGTCTTAAGATATTTTTGTCAGATGTTACTTGTCAGGATTTGGCCAGGGTTGTTCCGGTTTTTGGTCACTAGATGCCCCCATTGTGCCTTTTGACCTTTTGTTTTCCCTTGATCCCCAATATTATTTGCACCTGTGCCTCGTTTCCCCTGATTGTATTTAAACCCTTTGTTTTCCTCTGTTCTTTGCTCTGTGTTTGTATGTTAGCACCCAGCCCTAGTACTCTGTGAACTCTTGTTGATCCCGGTGGACTCTCTTGTGGAATTCTGTTTTTTGTTCTTTTTTTTCTTTCTTTTTTTAGTATCTTTTGAGGCTTTTTGTGCTTTACCTTCCACCTTGTGGATTTACCTTTTTTGTCTTGGAGGATTACCTTTGTTCTTGTAGGATTCCTTTTGAGGTTGTGGAGTTACATGTTTTCCTGAAGAACTTCATTTTTTACTTCATTAAATACACCCTCTCAAGTACTGCTGTGTCTGCCTCATCTTCTGGGTTCTGCCGACTATTCTTGGCTCAGTTGGTTAAATGACTGTTTCTCACTCCGGAGACCCGGGTTCGTAACCGGGTCCTGACAGTTACTATGGAATACTGAAGTATAAAGTGTCAAAGGCTTTTATTGATAATTACATGAAGTTGAAGAGTCAATATTTGCAGTGTTGACCCTTCTGTTTCAAGACCTCTGCAATCCGCCCTGGCATGTTGTCAATTAACTTCTGGGCCACATCCTGACTGATGGCAGCACATTGTTGCATAATCAATGCTTGGAGTTTGTCAGAATTTGTGGGTTTTTGTTTGTCCATCCGCCTCTTGAGGATTGACCACAAATTCTCAATGCGATTAAGGTCTGGGGAGTTTCCTGGCCATGGACCCAAAATATTTATGTTTTGTTCCCCAAGCTACTTAGTTATCACTTTTACCTTATGGCAAGGTGCTCCATCATGCTGGAAAAGGCATTCTTTGTCACCAAACTGTTCCTGGATGGTTGGGAGAAGTTGCTCTCGGAGGATGTGTTGGTACCATTCTTTATTCATGGCTGTGTTCTGAGGCAAAATTGTGAGTGAGCCCACTCCCTTGGCTGAGAAGCAACCCCACACATGAATGTCTCAGGATGCTTTACTGTTGGCATGATACAGGACTGATGGTAGCGCTCACCTTGTCTTCTCCAGACAAGCTTCTTTCCGGATGCCCCAAACGATTGGAAAAGGGATTCATCAGAGAAAATTACTTTACCCCAGTCCTCAGCAGTCCAATCCCTGTACCTTTCCAGAATATCAGTATGTCCCTAATGTTTTTCATGGAGAGAAGTGGCTTCTTTGCTGCCCTTCTTGACACCAGGCCATCCTCCAAAAGTGTTTGCCTCACCTGTGCGTGCAGATGCACTCACACCTGCCTGCTGCCATTCCTGAGCAAGCTCTGTACTGGTGGTGCCCCGATCCCGCAGCTGAATCAACTTTAGGAGATGGTCCTGGCGCTTCCTGGACTTTCTTGGGCGCCCTGAAGCCTTCTTCACAACAATTGAACCGCTCTCCTTGAAGTTCTTGATGATCAGATAAATGGTTGATTTAGGTGCAATCTTACTGGCAGTAATATCCTTGCCTGTGAAGGCCTTTTTGTGCAAAGCAATGATGATGGCACATGTTTCCTTGCAGGTAACCATGGATGACAGAGGAAGAACAATGATTCCAAGCACCACCCTCCTTTTGAAGCTTCCAGTCTGTTATTCGAACTCAATCAGCATGACAGAGTGATCTCCATCCTTGTCCTCGTCAACACTCACACCTGTGTTAATGAGAGAATCACTGACATGATGTCAACTGGTCCTTTTGTGGCAGGGCTGAAATGCAGTGGAAATGTTTTGGGGGATTCAGTTCATTTGCATGGCAAAGAGGGACTTTGCAATTAATATCATTTCATCTGATCACTCTTCATAACATTCTGGAGTATATGCAAATTACCATCATACAAAGGAGGCAGCAGACTTTGTGAAAACTAATATTTATGTCATTCTCAAAACGCTTGGCCACGACTGTATAGTCATCCCTACCTCTCACTCTAACACTTCTGATCATCTTACTCTATAGTCATCCCTACCTCTCACTCTAACACTTCTGACCATCTTACACTATAGTCATCCCTACCTCTTACTCTAACACTTCTGACCACCTTACACTATAGTCATCCCTACCTCTTACTCTAACACTTCTGACCATCTTAGTCTATAGTCATCCCTACCTCTAACACCTCTTCAGTTTTAGA
The DNA here is from genome assembly GCF_021184085.1 of Oncorhynchus gorbuscha. NCBI lineage: Eukaryota > Metazoa > Chordata > Actinopteri > Salmoniformes > Salmonidae > Oncorhynchus > Oncorhynchus gorbuscha. Next base: position 9,662 of record NW_025748452.1, read on the forward strand.
ACAGACTATTTGCATTTCTTTGGCAATAAAGTAAGGTCCACAGTATAGTTTTACCTGCAGGGTTGGTCCTGTACTGTCTGGAGGGCTGGCTGGGCTGGCTGTAGCCCACATGGTTCACAGCCAGAACCCTGAAGGAGTAGTAGGCGTAGGGGGACAGGTCCAGGTGGGCCGTGGTCTTGGTGCCCTCCTCCTCTGTCAGGTTGTGCCACACCCCAGCCTGGTGGAGCAGGTCTTCATACTGGACTAGGAACTCTGGGAGGGGAGACAACATGGAGGAGGGGTTAGAACATGGAGGAGGGGATAGAACATGGAGGAGGGGTTAGAACATTACATTTACATTACATTTAAGTCATTTAGCAGACGCTCTTATCCAGAGCGACTTACAAATTGGACACACATGGAGGAGGGGATAGAACATGGAGGAGGGGTTAGAACATGGAGGAGGGGATAGAACATGGAGGAGGGGTTAGAACATGGAGGAGGGGTTAGAACATGGAGGAGGGGATAGAACATGGAGGAGGGGTTAGAACATGGAGGAGGGGTTAGAACATGGAGGAGGGGTTAGAACATGGAGGAGGGGATAGAACATGGAGGAGGGGTTAGAACATGGAGGGGTTAGAACATGGAGGAGGGGTTAGAACATGGAGGAGGGGATAGAACATGGAGGAGGGGTTAGAACATGGAGGAGGGGTTAGAACATGGAGGAGGGGTTAGAACATGGAGGAGGGGTTAGAACATGGAGGAGGGGATAGAACATGGAGGAGGGGTTAGAACATGGAGGAGGGGATAGAACATGGAGGAGGGGTTAGAACATGGAGGAGGGGTTAGAACATGGAGGAGGGGATAGAACATGGAGGAGGGGTTAGATCATGGAGGAGGGGATAGAACATGGAGGAGGGGTTAGATCATGAAATAGGGGTTAGAACATGGAGGAGGGGTTAGATCATGGAGTTCTGTGTTCTTTATAATGCAGTACTCTGTGTAGGACTGTTGTGTTCATTATAATACAGTACTCTGTGTAGGACTGTTGTGTTCATTATAATACAGTACTCTGTGTAGGACTGTTGTGTTCATTATAATACAGTACTCTGTGTAGGACTGTTGTGTTCATTATAATACAGTACTCTGTGTAGGACTGTTCTTTATAATACAGTACTCTGTGTAGGACTGTTCATTATAATACAGTACTCTGTGTAGGACTGTTGTGTTCATTATAATACAGTACTCTGTGTGGGACTGTTGTGTTCTTTATAATACAGTACTCTGTGTAGGACTGTTGTGTTCATTATAATACAGTACTCTGTGTAGGACTGTTCTTTATAATACAGTACTCTGTGTAGGACTGTTCATTATAATACAGTACTCTGTGTAGGACTGTTGTGTTCTTTATAATACAGTACTCTGTGTAGGACTGTTCATTATAATACAGTACTCTGTGTAGGACTGTTCATTATAATACAGTACTCTGTGTAGGACTGTTGTGTTCTTTATAATACAGTACTCTGTGTAGGACTGTTCATTATAATACAGTACTCTGTGTAGGACTGTTGTGTTCATTATAATACAGTACTCTGTGTAGGACTGTTCTTTATAATACAGTACTCTGTGTAGGACTGTTCATTATAATACAGTACTCTGTGTAGGACTGTTGTGTTCATTATAATACAGTACTCTGTGTAGGACTGTTGTGTTCTTTATAATACAGTACTCTGTGTAGGACTGTTGTGTTCATTATAATACAGTACTCTGTGTAGGACTGTTCTTTATAATACAGTACTCTGTGTAGGACTGTTCATTATAATACAGTACTCTGTGTAGGACTGTTGTGTTCTTTATAATACAGTACTCTGTGTAGGACTGTTGTGTTCATTATAATACAGTACTCTGTGTAGGACTGTTCTTTATAATACAGTACTCTGTGTAGGACTGTTCATTATAATACAGTACTCTGTGTAGGACTGTTGTGTTCTTTATAATACAGTACTCTGTGTAGGACTGTTCATTATAATACAGTACTCTGTGTAGGACTGTTGTGTTCATTATAATACAGTACTCTGTGTAGGACTGTTCTTTATAATACAGTACTCTGTGTAGGACTGTTCATTATAATACAGTACTCTGTGTAGGACTGTTGTGTTCATTATAATACAGTACTCTGTGTGGGACTGTTGTGTTCTTTATAATACAGTACTCTGTGTAGGACTGTTGTGTTCATTATAATACAGTACTCTGTGTAGGACTGTTCTTTATAATACAGTACTCTGTGTAGGACTGTTCATTATAATACAGTACTCTGTGTAGGACTGTTGTGTTCTTTATAATACAGTACTCTGTGTAGGACTGTTCATTATAATACAGTACTCTGTGTAGGGCTGTTCATTATAATACAGTACTCTGTGTAGGACTGTTCATTATAATACAGTACTCTGTGTAGGACTGTTGTGTTCTTTATAATACAGTACTCTGTGTAGGACTGTTGACTATAATACAGTACTCTGTGTAGGACTGTTGTGTTATAATACAGTACTCTGTGTAGGACTGTTCATTATAATACAGTACTCTGTGTAGGACTGTTCATTATAATACAGTACTCTGTGGAGGACTGTTCATTATAATACAGTACTCTGTGTAGGACTGTTGTGTTCATTATATAATACAGTACTCTGTGTGTAGGACTGTTGTGTTCATTATAATACAGTACTCTGTGTAGGACTGTTCATTATAATACAGTACTCTGTGTAGGACTGTTCTTTATAATACAGTACTCTGTGTAGGACTGTTCATTATAATACAGTACTCTGTGTAGGACTGTTGTGTTCTTTATAATACAGTACTCTGTGTAGGACTGTTGTGTTCATTATAATACAGTACTCTGTGTAGGACTGTTCTTTATAATACAGTACTCTGTGTAGGACTGTTCATTATAATACAGTACTCTGTGTAGGACTGTTGTGTTCTTTATAATACAGTACTCTGTGTAGGACTGTTCATTATAATACAGTACTCTGTGTAGGACTGTTGTGTTCATTATAATACAGTACTCTGTGTAGGACTGTTGTGTTCATTATAATAGAGTACTCTGTGTAGGACTGTTGTGTTCTTTATAATACAGTACTCTGTGTGGGGCTGTTGTGTTCGTCTCCAGGTATCCAGGTGAGCTGGACGCTCCTCTCTCTCTGGTCAGTCAGCTCCAGGTCTGTAGGAGGGTCTGGTTCCTCTGGAGAGGAAAACACAGTGTCAGTACCACTCACTACTACAACAACAAGGTCACCTGATGCTTTCGGGGGTGGGAGTCAGCATGCCTTGTTTGATAAACTGAGTAACTGAGCGAAAGCCCGAAATGAGCCGGACCCAGCTCCAACCCAAAACACAGTAGTCAGATGGACATAGTTACTAATAATAATAATAATAATAATCACACTAGTGAATAAATCTAATGATGCAGCAGACACTTCAAACACACACAGACTGGTTCTCTCTGGTCACGGACTGTCAATATGCCACTGCAGTAGCATCACAACAGAGCCATAGCATGCTAACCAAACGGACAGGACTGCTACAGTAAGGGTGAAGGTCAGCTCTCACACACTCAGGACTGAGGGAGAGGAGTGGATGAGGAATGATGATGCTAATATGGCCAACAGGGCCAGCGTTGTTTACCGTAGACAATAGCAGGAGTTGGAGTAGCCTCTGAGAGAGCAAGGACAGGAGTCAGATAGGAGTGACAGGTTAGTGACAAAACACAGGTTTCAGAGAGAAGAAGAATAGGACTACACAGCAACAGGAAGCTGATGAAACACTTCCTATAGTCAATCACCAATATCACAACACTCTAGTGCTGGTTATGAAAGACTGGTGTTCCTATAGTCAATCACCAATATCACAACACTCTAGTATTGGTTATGAAAGACTGGTGTTCCTATAGTCAATCACCAATATCACAACACTAGTGCTGGTTATGAAATACTTCCTATAGTCAATCACCAATATCACAACACTCTAGTATTGGTTATGAAAGACTGGTGTTCCTATAGTCAATCACCAATATTACAACACTCTAGTACTGGTTATGAAATACTTCTTATAGTCAATCACCAATATTACAACACTCTAGTACTGGTTATGAAAGACTGGTGTTCCTATAGTCAATCACCAATATTACAACACTCTAGTATTGGTTATGAAAGACTGGTGTTACTATAGTTAATCACCAATATTACAACACTCTAGTATTGATTATGAAAGACTAGTGTTACTATAGTCAATCACCAATATTACAACACTCTAGTATTGATTATGAAAGACTAGTGTTACTATAGTCAATCACCAATATTACAACACTCTAGTATTGATTATGAAAGACTGGTGTTACTATAGTCAATCACCAATATTACAACACTCTAGTATTGGTTATGAAAGACTGGTGTTACTATAGTCAATCACCAATATTACAGCACTCTAGTATTGGTTATGAAAGACTGGTGTTACTATAGTCAATCACCAATATTACAGCACTCTAGTATTGGTTATGAAAGACTGGTGTTACTATAGTCAATCACCAATATTACAACACTCTAGTATTGGTTATGAAAGACTGGTGTTACTATAGTTAATCACCAATATTACAACACTCTAGTATTGGTTATGAAATACTTCCTATAGTCAATCGTCATATATTACAACACTCTATTATTACAACTCTGTGAGCATTGGATCAGACTACAAAGTATTTAAATAAAGATGTTAACAGACTATTCAGAACATGCACATGCGTGTCTACCACAGAGATGAACCATATCAAATTGTCATAACAATAACTAGAGGACATAGAATATAGGTAGCTGATAGAAGAGGAGAGGATAGAATGTGTTGTATATCCTAAGATAAGTTAGGTAAACATCATGTGAAGTATAGAGGTAAACTCACCAACGACGGTGAGCATGGCGCTAGCTGAGTCCTGGTCCAGGGTGGTGTTCATGACACAGGTGTAGGTTCCCTCGTCCTCCTCTGTCACTTCGTTGATGGTCAGACTGTCAGTGTCCACCAAGAACCTAACAAAACACCACCACACAGTCAGACAATCATGCTTATAGTAACCTGTGGCGACGGCAATAGCATCGAATAGTCCCAGCGATATGCAACTGTTCAGGGAAGTCAGGAACCAATACACACAGTCAGACAATCATGCTTATAGTAACCTGTGGCGACGGCAATAGCATCGAATAGTCCCAGCGATATGCAACTGTTCAGGGAAGTCAGGAACCAATACACACAGTCAGACAATCATGCTTATAGTAACCTGTGGCGGCAATAGCATCGAATAGTCCCAGCGATATGCAACTGTTCAGGGAAGTCAGGAACCAATACACACAGTCAGACAATCATGCTTATAGTAACCTGTGGCGACTCAATAGCATCGAATAGTCCCAGCGATATGCAACTGTTCAGGGAAGTCAGGAACCAATACACACAGTCAGACAATCATGCTTATAGTAACCTGTGGCGACGGCAATAGCATCGAATAGTCCCAGTGATATGCAACTGTTCAGGGAAGTCAGGAACCAATACATGGTCAGACAATCATGTCCTGTGGCGGCAAGAACCCAGTGAATGCAACTGTTCAGGGAAGTCAGGAACCAATACACACAGTCAGACAATCATGCTTATAGTAACCTGTGGCGGACGGCAATAGCATCGAATAGTCCCAGCGATATGCAACTGTTCAGGGAAGTCAGGAACCAATACACACAGTCAGACAATCATGCTTATAGTAACCTGTGGCGACGGCAATAGCATCGAATAGTCCCAGTGATATGCAACTGTTCAGGGAAGTCAGGAACCAATACACACAGTCAGACAATCATGCTTATAGTAACCTGTGGCGACGGCAATAGCATCGAATAGTCCCAGTGATATGCAACTGTTCAGGGAAGTCAGGAACCAATACACACAGTCAGACAATCATGCTTATAGTAACCTGTGGCGGACTGCAATAGCATCGAATAGTCCCAGCGATATGCAACTGTTCAGGGAAGTCAGGAACCAATACACACAGTCAGACAATCATGCTTATAGTAACCTGTGGCGGACTGCAATAGCATCGAATAGTCCCAGCGATATGCAACTGTTCAGGGAAGTCAGGAACCAATACACACAGTCAGACAATCATGCTTATAGTAACCTGTGGCGGACTGCAATAGCATCGAATAGTCCCAGCGATATGCAACTGTTCAGGGAAGTCAGGAACCAATACACACAGTCAGTCAGGAAAGCAAAGGCTAGCTTTTTCAAACAGAAATTTGCATCCTGTGGCTCTCCAAAAAGTTTTGGGACACTGTAAAGTCCATGGAGAACAAGGGCACCTCCTCCCAGCTGCCCACTACACTGAGGCTAGGTAACACGGTCACCACCAATAAAAACATTCAATAAGCATTTCTCTACGGCTGGCCATGCTTTCCTCCTGGCTAGCCCAACCCCGGACAACAGCTCCACACCCCCCGGCAGCTACTTGCCCAAGCCTCCCCAGCTTTTCCTTCACCCAAATCCAGATAACTGATGTTCTGAAAGAGCTGCAAAACCTGGACCCCTACAAATTAGCCAGGCTAGACAATCTGGACCCTCTCTTTTTAAAATGATCCACCGCCTTTGTTGCCACCACTATTACTAGCCTGTTCAACCTCTCTTTCGTATCGTCCGAGATCCCTAAAGATTGGAAAGCTGCCGCGGTCATCCCCCTCTTCAAAAGGGGTGACACTCTAGACCCAAACTGTTATATACCTATATGTATCCTACCCTGCCTTTCTAAAGTCTTCAAAAGCCAAGCTAATATACAGATCACTGACCATTTCGAATCCCACCGTACCTTCTCTGCTGTGCAATCCGGTTTCCGAGCTGGTCACGGGGGCACCTCAGCCACGCTCAAGGTACTAAACGATATCATAACCGCCATCGATAAAAGACAGTACTGTGCAGCTGTATTCATCGACCTGGCCAAGGCTTTCGACTCTGTCAATCACCGTATTCTTATTGGCAGACTCGATAGCCTTGGTTTCTCAAATGACTGCCTCGACTGGTTCACCAACTACTTCACAGACAGAGTTCAGTGTGTCAAATCAGAGGGCCTGTTGTCCGGACCTCTGGCAGTCTCTATGGGGGTACCACAGAGTTCAATTCTCGGGTCGACTCTTTTCTCTTTATATATCAACGATGTCGCTCCTGCTGCAGGTGATGCCCTGATCCATCTCTAAGCAGACTACACCATTCTGTATACTTCTGGCCCTTATTTGGACAGGTATTTGGTGTTAACTAACCTCCAAACAAGCTTCAATACCATTCAATACTCCTTCCGTGGCCTCCAACTGCTCTTAAACGCTAGTAAAACCAAATGCATGCTTTTCAACTGTAACGCTGCCCGCACCCGCCCGCCCGACTAGCATCACTACTCTGGACGGTTCTGACCTAGAATACGTGGACAACTACAAATAACTAGGTGTCTGGCTAGACTGTAAACTCTCCTTCCAGACTAATTTCAAACATCTCCAATCCAAAATCAAATCTAGAATCGGCTTTCTATTTCGCAACAAAGCCTCGTTCACTCACGCCGCCAAACTTACCCTAGTAAAACTGACTATCCTACCGATCCTCGACTACGGCGATGTCATCTACAAAATATCTTCCAATACTCTACTCAGCAAACTGGGTGTAGTCTATCACAGTGTCATCCGTTTTGTTACCAAAGCGCCTTGTACCACCCACCACTACGACCTGTATGCTCTAGTCAGCTGGCCCTCGCTACATATTCGTCGCCAGACCCACTGGCTCCAGGTCATCTATAAGTCTATGCTAGGTAAAGCTCCGCCTTATCTCTGCTCACTGTCATGATAATAACACCCACCCGTAGCACGCACTCCAGCATGTATATCTCACTGGTCATCCCCAAAGCCAACACCTCCTTTGGCCGCCTTCCCTTCCAGTTCTCTGCTGCCAATGACTGGAACGAAGTGCAAAAATAGCTGATGTTGGAGACTTACATTTCCCTCACTAACTTTAAACATCACCTATCTGAGCATCTAACAGATCGCTGCAGCTGTACATAGTCCATCTGTAAATAGCCCACCTAATCTACATACCTCATCCCCCATATTGTTTTTATTTACTTTGCTGCTCTTTTGCACACCAGTATCACTACTTACACACCATCATCTGCTCATCATCATCTGCTCATCTATCACTCGTGTTAATTGTAATTACTTTGCTACTATGGCCTATGTATTGCCTTACCTCTCCTCAAGCCATTTGCACACAATGTATATAGACTTTATTTATTTTCTAGTGTGTTATTGACTGTACGCTTGTTTATTCCATGTGTAACTCTGTGTTGTTGTTTCTGTTCACATTGCTTTGCTTTATCTTGGCCAGGTCGCAGTTGGAAATGGGAACTTGTTCTCAACTAGCTTACCTGGTTAAATAAAGGTGAAAAAAATAATGAAAAAGCAAATCAATCATACATTTACCAAATACATAATTTGTTCAGGCTTTTGCTCCAGCCCTGCTGTAACACACCTAATGTGGGGGCCTGAGGAGGGCCTGAGGAGGGCCTGGGGAGCAGTTTGATTAGTAGAATGAGGTGTGTCAGAATCAGGGAGGATGTTAATCTCTCCTGGAGTAGGGTTGACCACCACTGGCCTATAGCAGACCCATATCTATAGAGAGAAGGTGTGTATAGAGGAGATGGTCTACTCTAGAGTACCTCTCGTCGTCAGGCAGCTCTCCGTTGTCTTTGAGCCAGTTCATGGTGGGGATGAGGGTGGGGTCGTGTTTAACTTTACACTCAAACACTGCCTTCCTGTTCCTCTGGACCACCATGTACTCTGGCTGGGCCAGGATCCTCGTCGGCTCTGAAGGACAATACACACATATATGGTTACACTTCATATGAATACCCTCTTAATAATGCATTATAACACCTATAACTACATTCATAATGCATTATAACATCTATAACTACATTCAGAATGCATTATAACACCTATAACTACATTCATAATGCATTATAACATCTATAACTACATTCATAATGCATTATAATATTTATAACTACATTCATAATGCATTATAACATCTATAACTACATTCATAATGCATTATAACATCTATAACCACATTCATAATGCATTATAATATTTATAACTACATTCATAATGCATTATAACATCTATAACCACATTCATAATGCATTATAATATTTATAACTATATTCATAATGCATTATAAGTGTCTATAACTACATTCATTATGCATTTTAAGTGTCTAAAACTACATTCATGATGCATTATAAGTGTCCATAACTAAATTCATAATGCATTATACGTGTCTATAACTACATTCATAATGTATTATAACTACATTCATAATGTATTATAACATCTATAAATAGATTGGGGCATCAGGTAGCCTAGTGGTTAGAGAGTTGGACTAGTAACCGGAAGGTTGCAAGATCGAATCCCCGAGCTGTCGTTTTGCCCTGAACAAGGCAGTTAACCCACTGTTCCTAGGCTGTCATTGAAAATAAGAATCTATTCTTAACTGACTTGCCTTGTTAAATAAAGGTAAAATAAAAATGGTAACATCTATAAATACATCCATAAGTGTCTATAACTACATTCATGAAGCATTATAATCAGGTTATAAGCAGGCTTGTCTGACCTTTGACCTCCAAGTAGACATGGTTCTCCCTGGTTCCCAGGTTGTTGGAGGCTATACAGGTGTACTTGCCACTGTTCAGGGACTGGGCTACGTTGATCTCTAAGGTACCGTTATTATGGATCACATATGGGTCTCTATTCAGGATACTGGTCTGGCTGTCCTTAAACCTGCAGAGGAAACACTAGGTCACTGCATTAGAACACTAGATCCCTGTGAGACTTTATGAATGTAGTTATTCATCAGCTCAGTTCTTTATGAGAAGATCATGTTGAACAGTTTGTGACTGAAGGACTTTAAGGGACACTGTGTGATATTCATTAACAGCCCTCTGTTCACAATCACACATTTACATTACATTTAAGTCATTTAGCAGACGCTCTTATCCAGAGCGACTCACACTAGAGTCAGTGAACTCCATTAGGAAGTGCAGATGGTGTTAACAGAGAGGAGTTAACAGAGAGATGTTAACAGAGAGGTTAACAGTTTAACAGAGAGGAGTTAACAGAGAGGTGTTAACAGAGAGGTGTTAACAGAGAGGAGGTGTGTTAACAGAGAGGTGTTAACAGAGAGGTGTTAACAGAGAGGAGTTAACAGAGAGGTGTTAACAGTTAACAGAGAGGAGTTAACAGAGAGGAGTGTTAACAGAGAGGTGTTAACAGAGAGATGTTAACAGAGAGGAGTTAACAGAGAGGTGTTAACAGAGAGGAGTTAACAGTTAACAGAGAGGTGTTAACAGAGAGGTGTTAACAGAGAGAACAGAGAGGTGTTAACAGAGAGTTAACAGAGAGGTGTTAACAGAACAGAGGTGTTAACAGAGAGGAGTTAACAGAGAGGTGTTAACAGAGAGGTGTTAATAGAGTGGAGTTAACAGAGAGGAGTTAACAGAGAGGAGTTAACAGAGAGGAGTTAACAGAGAGGTGTTAACAGAGAGGTGTTAACAGAGTTAACAGAGAGGTGTTAACAGAGAGGTGTTAATGGAGTGGCTGACTGGCTTAACAGTGAAACTTAACAGTCTGGCTGACTGGCTTGTGAGAGTCTAACTGGAGGCTTGTTAACAGAGAGTCTGTTAACAGAGAGGTGTTAGTTGTGAGAGTCAAGCTGACTGGCTTGTGAAACAAAGAGGAGTCTGGCTGACTGGCTTAACAGTGAGGCTTGTGAGTCTGGCTGAGAGTCTGGCTTGCAGAGACTTAGAGCCAGATGGACTAACCATGAGATGGTTGTTATGAGGGAGCAGAAACGAAGCACAGTCCAGGAAAGCAGGATTGTTGGTGATGACCTGGTACACATTGTTGGGGGAGTCAGCACCCTTGGTGCTTCAAGCTGAAAACAGAAACAAATCATATTGATAATTATTACTAAACCATAACGTGACATGAGAATGATGCAGAGAACACAAAATGCTGTCATTGGCCACAACAATGTTCAAGAGTTGTAAAGCTCCAGAGTTTAGAGTTTTTTTGTTTATTGACTCAATATTCTGATTCTAAAAGGCAGATTCAATGGTTGTGTTTCCAGAGACTCACCGAGCACATTGACAAAAGCATTAGCCAGCAGGTAGCCAAACTCATTGGAGGCGTTGCACTGGTAGACAGCGCTGGAGCCGGTCTGGACGTCGCTCAGAATCACTGTGTCGTCCTCCACCTTCCGACTCGTGTCCTTTGGAGAGTCTATCAAGGGGATCACAGGCTAGATATACAGTATGTCACACATTCAAACCTCTGTTCACAGAGAGGTCCTCCTGCACATCTGGATGTTCATAGTTGAGGGTAACATCGTGTAGATATGTGCTCTGCCCACATAGGGGATGAATCCTAATTTGATTGGATACTCTACTTGCGCGCAGCACCATAATTTGTGCAAATCCCTCACTGACATCAATGAATGATTTATGCAATAGTATATGAGCTCTGCTGCTGTTCTACCTACATAAGTGAAACACACTGACTATACATCTCTCTGGATAAGCGCGTTTGATAAATTACTGAAATGTAAATATACGCTTCAGTGTGCATTTCTCCAGTTAGGATTCGTTCCATTGAGCCTCAGTCTGGGGTGGAAGTGGACTAGACTCACCTTTGATGGGGACTCCGTTGACGGACCAGGCGATTTGGGGCTTGGGGTCTCCACTGACTCTGCAGGTGAGGATGCCCGTCTCCTTCGGGGCCAGGATGAGGTTCCTGGGGGCACTGATCCAGAACGGAGCCGCTGGGGAGGGGGGGTGAGAGTCAGAGAAAGAGAGAGAGAGGGACAGACCTATAGAAAACCCCTTTTAAAATCCACAACACCGTAAAGGTACTAGGAGTGTTAGGAACATTTCTCCACATATTCCATCTAGTCCCAACTCTTCTTTGTGTCACAGACCTTTGACGTTGACTTTGATGGTGTGATGGGCGGAGCCTAGGCTGTTCTTGGCCGTGCAGCGGTAGTCCCCGGCGTCCGCCTCCATCACATCTGCGATCTTCAACGTCTTCTGGAAGTTGTGGAAGGACATCCGGCTGCTAGGAAGATCGCCACTCTCCTTATACCAGGACACCTCCGGAGTCGGACTAGCAGAAACAACAACAACGAAATAAATCACTTACCAATATCTGTGTATTGTCCTCTGCCAAAAAGAACAGACAGACAGCTAGTCCAATGTTGTCTAGGTAACCAGCCTGATTTAGCAATAGAATAATAATAATAATAATATATGCCATTTAGCAGACTGATTTCAGCAATAGAAGACCCATGATGTTGTCTTGACAAGGCAACAAAGTAGTATTGCTGAATGTCACAGACAAAGATTAAACAAACCAACCTGCCCTTGTGCAAAAACAGAAGTAAAAACCTTGTTCATGCAGTGTTGTTCATGAAGTGTTGTTCATGCAGTGTTGTTCATGAAGTGTTGGTCATGAAGTGTTGTTAATACAGTGTTGTTCATGCAGTGTTGTTAATGCAGTGTTGTTCATGCAGTGTTGTTAATGCAGTGTTGTTCATGCAGTGTTGTTAATACAGTGTTGTTCATGCAGTGTTGTTCATGCAGTGTTGTTCATGCAGTGTTGTTCATGCAGTGTTGTTAATGCAGTGTTGTTCATGCAGTGTTGTTAATGCAGTGATGTTCATGCAGTGTTGTTCATGAAGTGTTGTTCATGCAGTGTTGTTGTTGTTAAGTGCAGTGTTGTTCATGCAGTGTTGTTCATGCAGTGTTGTTCATGCAGTGATGTTCATGAAGTGTTGTTCATGCAAGTGATGTTCATGCAGTGTTGTTCATGAAGTGTTGTTCATGCAGTGTTGTTCATGAAGTGTTGTTCATGCAGTGTTGTTCATGAAGTGTTGTTCATGCAGTGTTGTTCATGCAGTGTTGTTCATGCAGTGTTGTTCATGCAGTGTTGTTCATGCAGTGTTGTGGGCGTACTTACAGTCCTTCAGCGATACACTCTAGCTCCAGAACCCCTCCCCTCAGGGCCATCTGGATGCTGCTCCGCCCCAGAGGAGCCATGAAGCTGGGTCGCCGCTCCCCCGATGGACTGTCTGGAGAACAGGACAGGAAACACAATCCTCTCAGCACCAGAACCACACATTCCTATACCCTGTTCACACTACTGAGCCAAGCCGAGCTGAGCCAAGCCGAGCTGAGCCAAGTTAAGTAGTACTTCTCTGACCTGGGTGGTGGGTAAATGTAGCTGCTGGATTGTGGAAAGGGTATAACTGTCTGTAGCTAGCTGTGACCATTCAGTCCGTAGAGCCAGTAGTCCAGCACCAGCGGCATATAGACTATTATAGGATAGTAGTAATATCCCGTGCTGTTATGGACTGTGGTAGTGGATATATAATGAGTTAACTGTAGCCAGGCGTTGGCCCTACGTTGGCCCTTTCACAGGCTGCTTCCCAAATGGCTCCCTTTTCCCCATAGTGCACTATATAGGGCCACTGGTCTGAAGTAGTCGTCAATCCGTTGCCACGACAACCAAGGGATCTAGGATTTCTCCCTTATTATCCTTCCTCGATATAATCATATGACAGATTTTAGCCATAAGCTAGCTACGGCTGCTATGATTCTGACATGTTTAGCCCTAAGCAAGCCCTTACTGAAAGGTCTTGGAAAATCTCTTGCGGGTAAATTTACAATGAGACTAAATTGAGTGAGTAGAGCTGGGAGGAATGTGTTGTATACAACACATTGACGTGAACCGCTGATTGGATGGACAGAACACAGGTTGTGTTTAATGATCTTTCCATGCATGCCTTTTTCAGGGTCAGAGACTTACATTAAAAGAACATGGAAAGATCTAGATGGGAGAGAGAGAAAATACTGTATATGTCACATGCAAGTGTTTCATCATACTAGTTCTGTATGCTGTGTGCTTCACTTTGGATTTCATCATCTAACTATTGGTTTATGTGTTGGATTTAAACTAGGAGGAGCATCCTTTTTACTATGAATAATGCTTAACCAATGGGAAGCTTATGGTTAACATTAGTAGACGAATGCCCATTGGTTAACGTTAGTAGATGAATGCCCATTGGTTAACATTAGTAGATGAATGCCCATTGGTTAACATTAGTAGATGAATGCCCATTGGTTAACATTAGTAGATGAATGCCCATTGGTTAACATTAGTAGATGAAAGCCCATTGGTTAACATTAGTAGATGAATGCCCATTGGTTAACATTAGTAGATAAATGCCCATTGGTTAACATTAGTAGATGAATGCCCATTGGTTAACATTAGTAGATAAATGCCCATTGGTTAACATTAGTAGATAAATGCCCATTGGTTAACATTAGTAGATGAATGCCCATTGGTTAACATTAGTAGATAAATGCCCATTGGTTAACATTAGTAGATAAATGCCCATTGGTTAACATTAGTAGATAAATGCCCATTGGTTAACATTAGTAGATAAATGCCCATTGGTTAACATTAGTAGATAAATGCCCATTGGTTAACATTAGTAGATAAATGCCCATTGGTTAACATTAGTAGATGAATGCCCATTGGTTAACATTAGTAGATAAATGCCCATTGGTTAACATTAGTAGATAAATGCCCATTGGTTAACATTAGTAGATGAATGCCCATTGGTTAACATTAGTAGATAAATGCCCATTGGTTAACATTAGTAGATGAATGCCCATTGGTTAACATTAGTAGATAAATGCCCATTGGTTAACATTAGTAGATGAATGCCCATTGGTTAACATTAGTAGATAAATGCCCATTGGTTAACATTAGTAGATGAATGCCCATTGGTTAACATTAGTAGATAAATGCCCATTGGTTAACATTAGTAGATAAATGCCCATTGGTTAACATTAGTAGATGAATGCCCATTGGTTAACATTAGTAGATAAATGCCCATCCAAAGAAAGGAACATTCATTTCAGTAAAGAACATGGATTTGATTGGTTTCTTTGTCTTGATGGGTTTCCTACAAATGAATACACCTTTTAGGCATTTGGTTTTCTAAGTAAGAAGGTAAGCTAAGTTAACACAGTACAGGGTAAAAGGAGAGGATTTAGTTATGGAATGTAATTAACATGGTTTGATGTTATTTTGTTATATTATGCTATCAATGTGAATTTAGTCACACAGGATGAGGTCGGGAGTAGATGATCAGGTCAGGTATAGTCCAGGTAGGTTATACTACAGGTGTTGGAGTCAGCTGGGTCAGGTATAGTCCAGGTAGGTTATACTACAGGTGTTGGAGTCAGCTGGGTCAGGTATAGTCCAGGTAGGTTATACTACAGGTGTTGGAGTCAGCTGGGTCAGGTATAGTCCAGGTAGGTTATACTACAGGTGTTGGAGTCAGCTGGGTCAGGTATATTCCAGGTAGGTTAACTACAGGTGTTGGAGTCAGGTGGGTCAGGTATAGTCCAGGTAGGTTATACTACAGGTGTTGGAGTCAGCTGGGTCAGGTATAGTCCAGGTAGGTTATACTACAGGTGTTGGAGTCAGGTGGGTCAGGTATAGTCCAGGTAGGTTATACTACAGGTGTTGGAGTCAGGTGGGTCAGGTATAGTCCAGGTAGGTTATACTACAGGTGTTGGAGTCAGGTGGGTCAGGTATAGTCCAGGTAGGTTATACTACAGGTGTTGGAGTCAGCTGGGTCAGGTATAGTCCAGGTAGGTTATACTACAGGTGTTGGAGTCAGGTGGGTCAGGTATAGTCCAGGTAGGTTATACTACAGGTGTTGGAGTCAGCTGGGTCAGGTATAGTCCAGGTAGGTTATACTACAGGTGTTGGAGTCAGCTGGGTCAGGTATAGTCCAGGTAGGTTATACTACAGGTGTTGGAGCAGCTGGGTCAGGTATATTCCAGGTAGGTTATACTACAGGTGTTGGAGTCAGGTGGGTCAGGTATAGTCCAGGTAGGTTATACTACAGGTGTTGGAGTCAGCTGGGTCAGGTATAGTCCAGGTAGGTTATACTAGAGGTGTTGGAGTCAGGTGGGTCAGGTATAGTCCAGGTAGGTTATACTACAGGTGTTGGAGTCAGGTGGGTCAGGTATAGTCCAGGTAGGTTATACTACAGGTGTTGGAGCAGCTGGGTCAGGTATATTCCAGGTAGGTTATACTACAGGTGTTGGAGTCAGGTGGGTCAGGTATAGTCCAGGTAGGTTATACTACAGGTGTTGGAGTCAGGTGGGTCAGGTATAGTCCAGGTAGGTTATACTACAGGTGTTGGAGTCAGGTGGGTCAGGTATAGTCCAGGTAGGTTATACTACAGGTGTTGGAGTCAGGTGGGTCAGGTATAGTCCAGGTAGGTTATTCTACAGGTGTTGGAGTCAGGTGGGTCAGGTATAGTCCAGGTAGGTTATACTAAAGGTGTTGGAGTCAGCTGGGTCAGGTATAGTCCAGGTAGGTTATACTACAGGTGTTGGAGTCAGGTGGGTCAGGTATAGTCCAGGTAGGTTATACTACAGGTGTTGGAGTCAGGTGGGTCAGGTATAGTCCAGGTAGGTTATACTACAGGTGTTGGAGTCAGGTGGGTCAGGTATAGTCCAGGTAGGTTATTCTACAGGTGTTGGAGTCAGGTGGGTCAGGTATAGTCCAGGTAGGTTATACTACAGGTGTTGGAGTCAGGTGGGTCAGGTATATTCCAGGTAGGTTATACTACAGGTGTTGGAGTCAGGTGGGTCAGGTATAGTCCAGGTAGGTTATACTACAGGTGTTGGAGTCAGGGGGGTCAGGTATAGTCCAGGTAGGTTATACTACAGGTGTTGGAGTCAGGTGGGTCAGGTATAGTCCAGGTAGGTTATACTACAGGTGTTGGAGTCAGGGGGGTCAGGTATAGTCCAGGTAGGTTATACTACAGGTGTTGGAGTCAGGTGGGTCAGGTATATTCCAGGTAGGTTATACTACAGGTGTTGGAGTCAGGTGGGTCAGGTATAGTCCAGGTAGGTTATACTACAGGTGTTGGAGTCAGGTGGGTCAGGTATAGTCCAGGTAGGTTATACTACAGGTGTTGGAGTCAGGTGGGTCAGGTATAGTCCAGGTAGGTTATACTACAGGTGTTGGAGTCAGGTGGGTCAGGTATAGTCCAGGTAGATTATACTACAGGTGTTGGAGTCAGCTGGGTCAGGTATATTCCAGGTAGGTTATACTGCAGGTGTTGGAGTCAGCTGGGTCAGGTATAGTCCAGGTAGGTTATACTACAGGTGTTGGAGTCAGGTGGGTCAGGTATAGTCCAGGTACGTTATACTACAGGTGTTGGAGTCAGGGGGGTCAGGTAGGTTATACTACAGGTGTTGGAGTCAGGTGGGTCAGGTATAGTCCAGGTAGGTTATACTACAGGTGTTGGAGTCAGGTGGGTCAGGTATAGTCCAGGTAGGTTATACTACAGGTGTTGGAGTCAGGTGGGTCAGGTATAGTCCAGGTAGGTTATACTACAGGTGTTGGAGTCAGGTGGGTCAGGTATAGTCCAGGTAGGTTATACTACTGGTGTTGGAGTCAGGTGGGTCAGGTATAGTCCAGGTAGGTTATACTACAGGTGTTGGCGTCAGGTGGGTCAGGTATATTCCAGGTAGGTTATACTACAGGTGTTGGTGTCAGCTGGGTCAGGTATAGTCCAGGTAGGTTATACTACAGGTGTTGGCGTCAGGTGGGTCAGGTATAGTCCAGGTAGGTTATACTACAGGTGTTGGCGTCAGGCGGGTCAGGTATAGTCCAGGTAGGTTATACTACAGGTGTTGGCGTCAGGTGGGTCAGGTATATTCCAGGTAGGTTATACTACAGGTGTTGGAGTCAGGTGGGTCAGGTATATTCCAGGTAGGTTATACTACAGGTGTTGGAGTCAGGTGGGTCAGGTATAGTCCAGGTAGGTTATACTACAGGTGTTGGTGTCAGCTGGGTCAGGTATAGTCCAGGTTGGTTAGAATAAAAGGAGGAGTTGGGATGGGGCTGGGTTCACTTTGGGATAAGGGGGTAAACCAGCACTCACCAACAAATAAATTGTTCGTATAATTGTACATAGCTGCCACAGTTTCATTGATCGCATCCACTGTAAAAATCAATCAGAACATCATGAGCATGCAGTGCTACATAGACATCTACAGGGAACAACCAGGAGGAGATTCAGTTAGAGGTGCTACATAGATATCTACAGGGAACAACCAGGAGGAGATTCAGTTAGAGGTGCTACATAGATATCTACAGGGAACAACCAGGAGGAGATTCAGTTAGAGGTGCTACATAGACATCTACAGGGAACAACCAGGAGGAGATTCAGTTAGAGGTGCTACATAGATATCTACAGGGAACAACCAGGAGGAGATTCAGTTAGAGGTGCTACATAGATATCTACAGGGAACAACCAGGAGGAGATTCAGTTAGAGGTGCTACATAGACATCTACAGGGAACAACCAGGAGGAGATTCAGTTAGAGGTGCTACATAGATATCTACAGGGAACAACCAGGAGGAGATTCAGTTAGAGGTGCTACATAGATATCTACAGGGAACAACCAGGAGGAGATTCAGTTAGAGGTGCTACATAGATATCTACAGGGAACAACCAGGAGGAGATTCAGTTAGAGGTGCTACATAGATATCTACAGGGAACAACCAGGAGGAGATTCAGTTAGAGGTGCTACATAGATATCTACAGGGAACAACCAGGAGGAGATTCAGTTAGAGGTGCTACATAGATATCTACAGGGAACAACCAGGAGGAGATTCAGTTAGAGGTGCTACATAGATATCTACAGGGAACAACCAGGAGGAGATTCAGTTATACATAGATATCTACAGGGAACAACCAGGAGGAGATTCAGTTAGAGGTGCCATAGATATCTACAGGGAACAACCAGGAGGAGATTCAGTTAGAGGTGCTACATAGATATCTACAGGGAACAACCAGGAGGAGATTCAGTTAGAGGTGCTACATAGATATCTACAGGGAACAACCAGGAGGAGATTCAGTTAGAGGTGCTACATAGACATCTACAGGGAACAACCAGGAGGAGATTCAGTTAGAGGTGCTACATAGATATCTACAGGGAACAACCAGGAGGAGATTCAGTTAGAGGTGCTACATAGATATCTACAGGGAACAACCAGGAGGAGATTCAGTTAGAGGTGCTACATAGATATCTACAGGGAACAACCAGGGAGGTTAGATGCTCAGTTAGTTAGAGGTGCTACATAGATATCTACAGGGAACAACCAGGAGGAGATTCAGTTAGAGGTGCTACATAGATATCTACAGGGAACAACCAGGAGGAGATTCAGTTAGAGGTGCTACATAGATATCTACAGGGAACAACCAGGAGGAGATTCAGTTAGAGGTGCTACATAGATATCTACAGGGAACAACCAGGAGGAGATTCAGTTAGAGGTGCTACATAGATATCTACAGGGAACAACCAGGAGGAGATTCAGTTAGAGGTGCTACATAGATATCTACAGGGAACAACCAGGAGGAGATTCAGTTAGAGGTGCTACATAGATATCTACAGGGAACAACCAGGAGGAGATTCAGTTAGAGGTGCTACATAGATATCTACAGGGAACAACCAGGAGGAGATTCAGTTAGAGGTGCTACATAGATATCTACAGGGAACAACCAGGAGGAGATTCAGTTAGAGGTGCTACATAGATATCTACAGGGAACAACCAGGAGGAGATTCAGTTAGAGGTGCTACATAGATATCTACAGGGAACAACCAGGAGGAGATTCAGTTAGAGGTGCTACATAGATATCTACAGGGAACAACCAGGAGGAGATTCAGTTAGAGGTGCTACATAGATATCTACAGGGAACAACCAGGAGGAGATTCAGTTAGAGGTGCTAACATAGATATCTACAGGGAACAACCAGGAGGAGATTCAGTTAGAGGTGCTACATAGATATCTACAGGGAACAACCAGGAGGAGTTAGAGGTTCAGTTAGAGGTGCTACATAGACATCTACAGGGAACAACCAGGAGGAGATTCAGTTAGAGGTGCTACATAGATATCTACAGGGAACAACCAGGAGGAGATTCAGTTAGAGGTGCTACATAGATATCTACAGGGAACAACCAGGAGGAGATTCAGTTAGAGGTGCTACATAGATATCTACAGGGAACAACCAGGAGGAGATTCAGTTAGAGGTGCTACATAGATATCTACAGGGAACAACCAGGAGGAGATTCAGTTAGAGGTGCTACATAGATATCTACAACAACCAGGGAACAACCAGGAGGGAGATTCAGTTAGAGGTGCTACATAGATATCTACAGGGAACAACCAGGAGGAGATTCAGTTAGAGGTGCTACATAGATATCTACAGGGAACAACCAGGAGGAGATTCAGTTAGAGGTGCTACATAGATATCTACAGGGAACAACCAGGAGGAGATTCAGTTAGAGGTGCTACATAGATATCTACAGGGAACAACCAGGAGGAGATTCAGTTAGAGGTGCTACATAGATATCTACAGGGAACAACCAGGAGGAGATTCAGTTAGAGGTGCTACATAGATATCTACAGGGAACAACCAGGAGGAGATTCAGTTAGAGGTGCTACATAGATATCTACAGGGAACAACCAGGAGGAGATTCAGTTAGAGGTGCTACATAGATATCTACAGGGAACAACCAGGAGGAGATTCAGTTAGAGGTGCTACATAGATATCTACAGGGAACAACCAGGAGGAGATTCAGTTAGAGGTGCTACATAGATATCTACAGGGAACAACCAGGAGGAGATTCAGTTAGAGGTGCTACATAGATATCTACAGGAAACAACCAGGAGGAGATTCAGTTAGAGGTGCTACATAGATATCTACAGGGAACAACCAGGAGGAGATTCAGTTAGAGGTGCTACATAGATATCTACAGGGAACAACCAGGAGGAGATTCAGTTAGAGGTGCTACATAGATATCTACAGGGAACAACCAGGAGGAGATTCAGTTAGAGGTGCTACATAGATATCTACAGGGAACAACCAGGAGGAGATTCAGTTAGAGGTGCTACATAGATATCTACAGGGAACAACCAGGAGGAGATTCAGTTAGAGGTGCTACATAGATATCTACAGGGAACAACCAGGAGGAGATTCAGTTAGAGGTGCTACATAGATATCTACAGGGAACAACCAGGAGGAGATTCAGTTAGAGGTGCTACATAGATATCTACAGGGAACAACCAGGAGGAGATTCAGTTAGAGGTGCTACATAGATATCTACAGGGAACAACCAGGAGGAGATTCAGTTAGAGGTGCTACATAGATATCTACAGGGAACAACCAGGAGGAGATTCAGTTAGAGGTGCTACATAGATATCTACAGGGAACAACCAGGAGGAGATTCAGTTAGAGGTGCTACATAGATATCTACAGGGAACAACCAGGAGGAGATTCAGTTAGAGGTGCTACATAGATATCTACAGGGAACAACCAGGAGGAGATTCAGTTAGAGGTGCTACATAGACATCTACAGGGAACAACCAGGAGGAGATTCAGTTAGAGGTGCTACATAGATATCTACAGGGAACAACCAGGAGGAGATTCAGTTAGAGGTGCTACATAGATATCTACAGGGAACAACCAGGAGGAGATTCAGTTAGAGGTGCTACATAGACATCTACAGGGAACAACCAGGAGGAGATTCAGTTAGAGGTGCTACATAGATATCTACAGGGAACAACCAGGAGGAGATTCAGTTAGAGGTGCTACATAGACATCTACAGGGAACAACCAGGAGGAGATTCAGTTAGAGGTGCTACATAGATATCTACAGGGAACAACCAGGAGGAGATTCAGTTAGAGGTGCTACATAGATATCTACAGGGAACAACCAGGAGGAGATTCAGTTAGAGGTGCTACATAGATATCTACAGGGAACAACCAGGAGGAGATTCAGTTAGAGGTGCTACATAGATATCTACAGGGAACAACCAGGAGGAGATTCAGTTAGAGGTGCTACATAGATATCTACAGGGAACAACCAGGAGGAGATTCAGTTAGAGGTGCTACATAGATATCTACAGGGAACAACCAGGAGGAGATTCAGTTAGAGGTGCTACATAGACATCTACAGGGAACAACCAGGAGGAGATTCAGTTAGAGGTGCTACATAGACATCTACAGGGAACAACCAGGAGGAGATTCAGTTAGAGGTGCTACATAGATATCTACAGGGAACAACCAGGAGGAGATTCAGTTAGAGGTGCTACATAGATATCTACAGGGAACAACCAGGAGGAGATTCAGTTAGAGGTGCTACATAGACATCTACAGGGAACAACCAGGAGGAGATTCAGTTAGAGGTGCTACATAGATATCTACAGGGAACAACCAGGAGGAGATTCAGTTAGAGGTGCTACATAGATATCTACAGGGAACAACCAGGAGGAGATTCAGTTAGAGGAAGGGATGTCATCAAACAAATATCATCAAACAACAACAACATAAAAGGACAGTTCAAAAATGCATCACACATTAGAATGATGAGAATTACAAAATACTCAAAATTATCACTATACTAAAATATTGCATAACAAGGCAATGACCTAATGTCACGGTTAACACTAACAGTCAGATAGGACCAGACAACTCAGGGAAGGAGGACCCAGGGACAGCCCAGGATAAAGACCGTCTAGCCCAAGGCTCCCTTCTCCTTGGCCCTAACCCTTATTTGCAGATCTGAAGGGAATCAATATGTATAAGCAGTGTAGAGGTGGAGCTTCTCCCTTACAGATCAGTAAACATCTCAGGTGTAGGAACCCACTGGGACTGGTTAAAAGCCTCTGTGCTGAGTGGGATGGACACTCAGGTGTAGGAACCCACTGGGACTGGTTTAAAGCCTCTGTGCTGAGTGGGATGGACACTCAGGTGTAGGAACCCACTGGGACTGGTTTAAAGCCTCTGTGCTGAGTGGGATGGACACTCAGGTGTAGGAACCCACTGGGACTGGTTAAAAGCCTCTGTGCTGAGTGGGATGGACACTCAGGTGTAGGAACCCACTGGGACTGGTTAAAAGCCTCTGTGCTGAGTGGGATGGACACTCAGGTGTAGGAACCCACTGGGACTGGTTAAAAGCCTCTGTGCTGAGTGGGATGGACACTCAGGTGTAGGAACCCACTGGGACTGGTTTAAAGCCTCTGTGCTGAGTGGGATGGACACTCAGGTGTAGGAACCCACTGGGACTGGTTAAAAGCCTCTGTGCTGAGTGGGATGGACACTCAGGTGTAGGAACCCACTGGGACTGGTTTAAAGCCTCTGTGCTGAGTGGGATGGACACTCAGGTATAGGAACCCACTGGGACTGGTTTAAAGCCACTGTGCTGAGTGGGATGGACACTCAGGTGTAGGAACCCACTGGGACTGGTTAAAAGCCTCTGTGCTGAGTGGGATGGACACTCAGGTGTAGGAACCCACTGGGACTGGTTAAAAGCCTCTGTGCTGAGTGGGATGGACACTCAGGTGTAGGAACCCACTGGGACTGGTTTAAAGCCTCTGTGCTGAGTGGGATGGACACTTACTGTCCAGGACTTTGACAGTGATGGGTTGTTTCTGCTGGATGGTCTGTGTGTGAGGAAACGGGCGTAACAGATGTAGTCGTTCCTGGTGTCGTCCAATAGGACGTTAGAGAAGTACAGGTCTCCGTTTAACGCCTGGGACACACGCGTGTTCTGAGGCAGGCGCTGGAAGTCTGCGAGGGAGGGGGGAAGGAGAGGAAGAGGAAGAGGAGAGATGATGTATCACATAAAATATGTTGCACATCAAATCAAATTTAATTTGTCACATACACATGGTTAGCAGATGTTAATGCGAGTGTAGCGAAATGCTTGTGCTTCTAGTTCCGACAATACAGTAATAACCAACGAGTAATCTAACCTAACAATTCCAAACCTACTACCTTATACACACAAGTGAAAAGGGATAAAGAATATGTACATAAAGATATATGAATGAGTGATGGTACAGAACGGCATAGGCAAGATGCAGTAGATGGTGTCGAGTACAGTATATATATATGAGATGAGTAATGTAGGGTATGTAAACATAAAAGTGCCATTGTTTAAAGTGGCTAGTGATACATGTATTACATAAAGATGGCAAGATGCAGTAGATGGTATAGAGTACAGTATATACATATGAGATGAGTAATGTAGGGTATGTAAACATTATATTAGGTAGCATTGTTTAAAGTGGCTTGTGATACATGTATTACATAAAGATGCAGTAGATGGTATAGAGTACAGTATATACATATGAGATGAGTAATGTAGGGTATGTAAACATTATATTAGGTAGCATTGTTTAAAGTGGCTAGTGATACATGTATTACATAAAGATGCAGTAGATGGTATAGAGTACAGTATATACATATGAGATGAGTAATGTAGGGTATGTAAACATTATATTAAGAGGCATTGTTTAAAGTGGCTAGTGATACATGTATTACATAAAGATGCAGTAGATGGTATAGAGTACAGTATATACATATGAGATGAGTAATGTAGGGTATGTAAACATTATATTAAGAGGCATTGTTTAAAGTGACTAGTGATACATTTTTACATGTATGGCAGCAGCCACTCAATGTTAGTGGTGGCTGTTTAACAGTCTGATGGCCTTGAGATAGAAGCTGTTTTCAGTCTCTTGGTCCCTGCTTTGATGCACCTGTACTGACCTCGCCTTCTGGATGATAGCGGGGTGAACAGGCAGCGGCTGTATACAATTACACTAAATATGTATGCTTACTGACAACCAAAAACAGCCCCTATATCATCTCAGAACGCAGTCCGGCAATATGACTTCTAGAATTGGACTTGACAGCGTACTGTCTGGATGTAAACCAACACACAATGTGTAGAAATGTATGAAACCCCTTGAAGACTTACTGTTGTCCATCCAGAAGATGATGGGAGGGGGCAGGCCTGCAGGCGGTCGACACTGCAGCACCAGAGACACTCCCACCTGTACCATTATTGCCTCTTTCCTCTCCTTTGACCACAAGGGGGACCCTGTGTCACATAAACA
>NW_025748453.1:0-5000 GCF_021184085.1 Oncorhynchus gorbuscha
GTCCTGCCCTCTCTGGATCTGACCCCCATAGGAAGCTGTTCTCTTCTGTCCTGCCCTCTCTGGATCTGACCCCCATAGGAAGCTGTTCTCTTCTGTCCTGCCCTCTCTGGATCTGACCCCCATAGGAAGCTGTTCTCTTCTGTCCTGCCCTCTCTGGATCTGACCCCCATAGGAAGCTGTTCTCTTCTGTCCTGCCCTCTCTGGATCTGACCCCCATAGGAAGCTGTTCTCTTCTGTCCTGCCCTCTCTGGATCTGACCCCATAGGAAGCTGTTCTCTTCTGTCCTGACCCCCATAGGAAGCTGTCTCTGGATCTGGACCCCATAGGAACACAGGACAGACAGCTGTCACTCCTCTACGTCACTGTTTTGCATAGGTACAAACATCATTATAGTAACATTATTATATACAGTTGAAGTCGGAAGTTTACATACACCTTAGCCAAATACATTTAAACTCAGTTTATCACAATTCCTGACATTTAATCCAAATAAAATTTCCCTGTGTTAGGTCAGTTAGGATCACCACTTTATTTTAAGAATGTGAAATGTCAGAAAAATAGCAGAGAGAATTATTTATTTCATATTTTATTACTTTCATCACATTCCCAGTGGGTCAGAAGTTTACATACACTCAATTAGTATTTGGTAGCATTGCCTTTAAATTGTTTAACTTGGGTCAAAGATTTTGGGTAGCCTTCCACAAACTTCCCACAATAAGTTGGTTGAATTTTGGCCCATTCCTCCTGACAGAGCTGGTGTAACTGAATCAGGTTTGTAGGCCTCCTTGCTCCCACACGCTTTTTTAGTTCTGCCCACAAATTTTCTATGGGATTGAGGTCAGGGCTTTGTGATGGCAGCTCCAATACCTTGACTTTGTTGTCATTAAGTAATTTTGCCTCAACTTTGGAAGTATGCTTGGGGTCATTTTCTATTTGAAAGACCCATTTGCGACCAAGCTTTAACTTCCTGACTGATGCCTTGAAATGTTGCTTCAATTATAGCTACATAATTTTCCTCCCTCATGATGCCATCTATTTTGTAAAGTGCACCAGTCCCTCTTGCAGCAAAGCACCCCCACGGTTGGGATGCTGTTCTTCGGCTTGCAATCCTCCCCCTTTTTCCTCCAAACATAACGATGGTCATTATGGCCAAACAGTTCTATTTTTTTTTTTCATCAGACCAGAGGACATTTCTCCAAAAAGTACAATCTTGTCCCCATGTGCAGTTGCAAACCGTAGTCTGACTTTTTATGGCAGTTTTGGAGCAGTGGCTTCTTCCTTGCTGAGTGGCCTTTCATGTTATGTCGATATTGGACTCGTTTTAGTGTGAATATACTTTTGTGCCTGTTTCCTCCAGCATCTTCACAAGGTTCTTTGCTGTTGTTCTGGGATTGATTTTCACTTTTCGCACCAAAGTACATTCATCTCTAGGAGACAGAACACGTCTCCTTCCTGAGCGGTATGATGCTGCGTGGTCCCATGGTGTTTATACTCGCATACTATTGTTTGTACAGACGAACGTGGTACCTTCAGGCATTTGGAAATTGCTCCCAAGGATGAACCAGACTTGTGGAGGTCTACAATTTTTTTTTCTGAGGGCTTGGCTGATTTCTTTTAATTTTCCCATGATGTCAAGCAAATAGGCACTGAGTTTTAAGGTAGGCCTTGAAATACATCCACAGGTACTCCTCCAATTGACTCAAATGATGTCAATGAGCCTATCAGAAGCTTCTAAAGCCATGACATCATTTTCTGGAATTTTCCAGGCATAGTCAACTTAGTGTATTTTTAATTTTTTTTTTTTTTACTTCACCTTTATTTAACCAGGTAGGCAAGTTGAGAACAAGTTCTCATTTACAATTGCGACCTGGCGTAAAAAAAAAGTCTGTAAACTTCTGACCCACTGGAATTGTGATACAGTGAATTATAAGTGAAATAATCTGTCTGTAAACAATTGTTGGAACAATGACTTGTGTCATGCAAAAGTAGATGTCCTAACAGACTTGCCAAAACTATAGTTTGTTAACAAGACATTTGTGGAGTGGTTGAAAAACGAGTTTTAATTACTCCAACCTAAGTGTATGTAAACTTCTGACTTCAACTGTATATATATATATTTGTAGAAGACATATTTCACTAAATATATTTTACAAGTTCAAATTGCATAGTTCAAAATGTAGGTTTAAAAGTATTAAAAGGTGAAAAGTGACCAAAAGTGTTTTTGGTTTGACCATCTACATTGTTTAAGAAATTGGAGGGAAAAATACCTGATTAGACTTCAGTGCACTTGTGAAAGTTGTACAAAATCACACATTTAATTTACTACACATTAAATATGCTTAAAATTATTAACTTAAACTTAAAGGTTGGTTATGAGGTCATATCTTAAATAATAATTCTAGATATTTGTCCTGATGAATAAATATTAAATATTTCTGATATAATGACAACAACAAAAAACAATAATTTAGTGATGACAACACGGATGATATTTGAATAATGAAGTAACTATTCTCTTCAGTTATGAGACGACTCTCTTCAGTTATGAGACGATTCTCTTCAGTTATGAGACGATTCTCTTCAGTTATGAGACGACTCTCTTCAGTTATGAGACGATTCTATTCAGTTATGAGACGACTCTCTTCAGTTATGAGATGATTCTCTTCAGTTATGAGATGATTATATTCAGTTATGAGATGACTCTCTTCAGTTATGAGACTCTCTTCAGTTATGAGACGACTCTCTTCTCTTCAGTTATGAGATGGCGACTTTCTCTTCAGTTATGAGATGATTCTCTTCAGTTATGAGATGATTCTATTCAGTTATGAGATGACTTTCTTCAGTTATGAGATGATTCTCTTCAGTTTTGAGATGATTCTCTTCAGTTATGAGATGATTATATTCAGTTATGAGACGATTTTCTTCAGTTATGAGATGATTCTATTCAGTTATGAGATGATTCTCTTCAGTTTTGAGATGATTCTCTTCAGTTTTGAGATGATTCTCTTCAGTTATGAGATGATTCTCTTCAGTTATGAGACGATTCTATTCAGTTATGAGACGACTCTCTTTAGTTATGAGATGATTCTCTTCAGGCTCTTTTGGTAGCAGCACTGCATGTTCTAAAGCCAAGGATTGATGACCACCACTATACTCCACTCTTCATTCCCTTCAGTCCTCAGATCTCCCCCCACCTCTCCCCTTGTAGTGTCATGGGGGTGAGTATGGCCTCCTCCCTCCTCTCTACAGCATCCCCCTCTTCTGTTATCCAGGCTCATAGTGGTCAGTTACTGCATGCGGTCTGCCTGAAGCTGCTGAGGCTGGTACTGGGCGAAGGCTGCAGCTGCTGCGGCTGCTCCCGGGGTGGCTGCGGCTGCTAGGGGCTGCTGGACCGCGTAACCGTACCCTGCTGCAGCCATGTAGCCTGCAGGGGCCGGGGAGGCTGCGTGCGGGTAATGCTCGTAGGCAGCGGCGGCCGCGGCGCTGGCGGCTGCATCCAGTACTGGGCGTAGGCCGCTCGGTGTAGTCGAGGTACGGGGGAGGAGGCGGCGGAGGCCGTGGCGGCAGGCGACTGCATGCTGTGAGGGATGACCATGGTGCTTGGCTGCATAAAGGCCTGGGGGTAGACATAGTGGGCTGGGATCCTGTAGAACACAGATGTCAAAGGTCAGAGGACAGACAGAGTCACTCTGCAGTCTGGGACACACACTGAAACCGAGGAACACAGGAAAGCAGGCGTCACAAAGACAAAACAACGTCAACCCAGTCCTCATTTCGTTAACACAGCAACACCACCCAATGGAACCCTGGGTAAAAAAGAGAAGGTTTCAAGCCAAAAGGAAAGCAGAACAGCTCTGTCTGAATCTCAGGAATCATCATGAAACCAGACAGCTCTGTCTGAAGCTCAGGAATCATCATGAAACCAGACAGCTCTGTCTGAAGCTCAGGAATCATCATGAAACCAGACAGCTCTGTCTGAAGCTCAGGAATCATGATGAAACCAGAGCATGAAGAGGAATCATCAGAGCAGCTCTGTCTGAAGCTCAGGAATCATCATGAAACCAGACAGCTAAAAAAAAAGAGAAGGTCTGTCTGAAGCTCAGGAATCATCATGAAACCAGACAGCTCTGTCTGAAGCTCAGGAATCATCATGAAACCAGAGCAGCTCTGCCTGAAGCTCAGGAATCATCATGAAACCAGACAGCTCTGCCTAAAGCTCAGGAATCATCATGAAACCAGAGCAGCTCTGCCTAAAGCTCAGGAATCATCATGAAACCAGACAGCTCTGCCTAAAGCTCAGGAATCATCATGAAACCAGACAGCTCTGCCTAAAGCTCAGGAATCATCATGAAACCAGAGCAGCTCTGCCTAAAGCTCAGGAATCATCATGAAACCAGAGCAGCTCTGCCTGAAGCTCAGGAATCAGCCCCCTTTAATTAGGCATTAGAGATGATATACCGGCCAGCCCTCTGTGTCTGAACGAGGGTTCTCTCACAATGCCAGCTGATCGCACAGCACCACAACACATCAAGAAAGAACTGCAACTCAACTTATCCCAGTCAACATACAATCAGTCCCAACACCACACACCACATGCCCACACACGTGAAGTCCTCAAACGCAGATAAAAAGTCAACTAAAATGAAAGAGAAGCCTCACAGAAGAAAATGAGAATGTGTCAGAGAGACAGACGGATTATGTACGAAGCTTCACACTTCAACATTTTCTATTATTCAATTCCATACTTTAGTTTTATAATATTATTTTTATAAATATTTTTCAAAAATGACTATGTCCTGCTATGAGTACTACTGAATAGAGCTTCGATAAGTGCTATTGTGTGAGTACCGCGATGACTAAAATATTTGACAATCAATCAGATTGATCAGGCAGGCAGAGAGAGACAGCGAGAGGCAGAGAGAGAGACAGAGAGAGGCAGAGAGAGAGAGGCAGAGAGAGAGAGGCAGAGAGAGAGCAGAGAGAGAGAGAGGAGAGAGAGA
>NW_025748453.1:7500-34791 GCF_021184085.1 Oncorhynchus gorbuscha
TTTACTGGCTGTATGTATGCCTTTTAAATATGCTGTATGTTTTACATGGTAAAGGTTATAACTTCTGTATCCTACTTGGATATCTTGGTTAGTATTAATCTATGTTCCACACTACAATCTACTTACATTTGGTATTTGCTGTCAGTTTTACACTCAGTGAGAACTAGAATCAGACCTTTGGTATTAAAACAAATGAGATATTGGGTCACCAATGAGCGACAACAGAGTGGATCAGGATGTCTGTTTGAATAAACAAGTTCCTTTTGGAAGTGTGGATGTTCTCAGTCATCTCAGTTCCCTGTATTGTTCCAGTAGAGGGGCTCCATTACAAATCCATCCACACCATAAACACACTGTCTCGTGTGTCCCACAGTACTGACACCATTCTCCGGTTCCATCCTTCCTCTCACCATTTCTCTCACTCACTCTTTCTCTTCTCTGTACGGACACATTTCTACAGTGATTTATGGCTTCAGAGGTCTAGCTAGGCGTTGCAAAGCTACCAGTAATTTACAAAAGTTACTGGAATCTTCAGTAATTTTGGTAAGTTAACAGACAATCTGTGGCAATCTATCGTAACTTTGGTAATTTATACTTGAATTGTTTTATTATATGTTATTGATGTTATTTCTGTGTCCATATCGTCCATGAGTTTCTAGTAGATAGATCATATGGTTGAAGTAAAAATAGCCTAATTCATTTTAAAAAAAGGCATCTAATCAACAATGGCATTATTTTCAATGACCTCTGCAACTCTTCCAAAACATTGACAACAAATTTTACTATGTCAACATGTATAACTCAAATAGTTTCATGCTGAAACTCACAATATAACTTGATGGTTTTGTATTTAGGATAATGTTTGACAGCTTTCTATTTTGTGTTTTAAAATCATCTTATTTAATGATTTCATATATTTGACTTGTGATAAGGCCGGAGAGAGGACCAGAGACTATTAGACACCTGAGATAACCTGAAGTACCCAAAAGGGCCACTAGATGTCTTGTGACAGAATACATAAAATCCTTGAAAGATACCAATATAAACTTGGAAAGTTTACAGTAATATATACCCTGCCTTTGCAACCTTAGTTCTAGCCATCAAATAACTTTCACTGAGTTGGTTCCTGGTCTACGTCATGAGCAGAAGGGAAAGAGATAGAAGAAGATGATGTGAGCTACAGGAGGAAGCAATGGGTTAATTTGAGAAAAGAAAACAGAAACCACAACATCATGAGTAGAGAAAACCAAAGGTAGGAAAGGATCTCAACATGCCAGGAGTTGTTTTGTTGCGTGGGGGTTTGGAAGGTCCTAGACAAGTCACGTAGTAACACTGGTGATCAACCCCATCAACAACAAAACACATGATAACATTGTTAACTAAGAAATGGGGGAGGGAGGGGGGGGACACAGGCTACAGCACAAATCAATCGTTAAAAATCAAGTTAAAAAAACAGATCAGAATCAACACCCCGTGACAAAGTTAAATGTGAAATATCCAAACTCTTAGAGTCTGCAGGAACATCCCTCATCCACCACTCCTGACCCCCCCCCCCCCCCCCCCCCCCCCCCCCCCCCGTAAAGGAAGCACGCAGCTCAGCTGAAAACCACTTCATACTGAAATAAAGGCACACACACCAATCTATGGACTATGGAAAACCGCAACAGAAAAATGAAATGAAAAACAACTTCCATGCATCTAATCACCATTTCAGCTTGTTTGTGTGTGTCAGAGTATACTGGTAAGACGTTAGTGATCTGCCCAATGCAGACTCAGCTATTCATCCTCAAACCATCATGTCCCTCCATCAGATACAGTTTCTTAACCGTAAGCCAGCCTGTCAGATCAGAGAGAGATAGACATTGACAACTGGTGACATCACGTTTAGAATCAGAATTAGATTCACGCTTTAGAATCTAAGAATGGCACGCAGAGATGCACACCACACAAGACACAGTCCCGCCTCTACACTCAAAAGAGAATGAATGGGCGGGGCTTACAGTCACACCACTCTGGAGAAAGAAAACGTTACATTTTACAATCCAAGCTATTTTTAAAAGATGAAAATCACTAGATACTGTAAGAATAGAAACGGGCACAAAGATCATTCAAAATGATCAGCTGTGAACAAAACAGGTGGTGTTACAGTATGATATTCTACAACTAGTTTAGGGTTGAACAATTCTGGTAACTTTCCCAATGTCCCAATCTTCTAACTGGGATTTCTGGAACATCTTGGGAAAGTTACGGTAGTTCTACAACCTTACACTAGTTGAACATTTTCTACCCTGTAAAAGATGTTAATAAAAATAAAATACATGTTATTGTCACATACACTGGACAGGTGCAGTGAAATACGTTGTTTTAACACACGTCCAACAAGACAAGGAGTAGCACTATGTCATAACATACCCATAAGGCCTCTGGAGGAACGCTGGATGGATTTGAGGAACACCAAATGAGAAACCTGGAATAGGAACAAGTTGTTTTTAACTCTACCGTTATGTGTTCAATCTAAAGCTTGAACTATATACACATATTATAAATGCATTATAATCCCATTATATCAAATGTGATCTGCAATGTATTGCTCAAATGTGATCAGGTGATTAGGAAAAACAACAATTTGGTGTCTGTAAAAACTGCTCAAGTTGTCTGTAAAAATGTCTGTAAAAATTGTGTCTGTAGATGGTAGGAAAAAATGGTGTCTGTAAAAACATGGTTTGTAAAAATGGTGTCTGTAAAAATGTTGTCTGTAAAAATGTCTGTAAAAATTGTGTCTGTAAAAATGGTGTCTGTAAAAATGTTGTCTGTAAAAATGGTGTCTGTAAAAATGTGTCTGTAAAAATGGTGTCTGTAAAAATGGTGTCTGTAAAAATGTTGTCTGTAAAAATGTTGTCTGTAAAAATGGTGTCTGTAAAAATATTGTCTGTAAAAATGGTGTCTGTAAAAATGGTGTCTGTAAAAATGGTGTCTGTAAAAATGGTGTCTGTAAAAATGTCTGTAAAAATGGAGACACAATTTAATCATAACATATCTTCATTCACACGAGAGCTTCACTGTCTGTTCTGCTAGTCCCCCCCACTACAGTACACCTCGTCTAAATCCCATGTTACACATCTACCATTCTACACACAGTGTGTTAACATACTGTAAGCAGGTGGTTAGTTTGCTCGTTTTAGCAGCTCGTCATTGTTTGTACGCCACCTTGGTCGTCCAAGCTGTGAAATAAACGTGTGGCGCAGCCCTCCGCCAGCGCGTCCATCCCCTCACCTGGCTGCATGACCCTGGGCTTGGCCCCCAGGTAGGCCAGGTTCACATTGGCTTTCCGGCCGTCGATGATGGGGTTTGGGTCCTTGCAGGCTCGGTCCGCAGACGCCCGGTCTGCCATCGTCACCTGAGGGAGGGAAAGGGAAGAATACAGAATAAATACATGTTTCCGTTGTCTGAATTGATCAGATGTTCACTCAGTGGGGAGGCTGGCTAAAGCTGCTCATTGAACTACGATTCATGTATAAGTATTGATCACGTCTCAATAAGAAAAGCACGAGGGTATTACAATCAGAACAAGGAAAAGTGGAGAGAAAACATTTCCTTCATTAGTTGAAGGTAAAGGCATGGTTTATGAAGCACATGGCAGCAATTCTAGAATGATTCCATCACATCACCGTGGACCTCTTGAGCCCAAGACACCACGCCTGAGCCTCAGCTGAATACTTAGCAGAACAGAACGGTGAGCCCAAGACACCACGCCTGAGCCCATTCTTAGCAGGACAGAAGTGAGCCCATTCAGTGCAATTCATTGACCGTTCATAAATGGCTAACAAAATGGTGTGAATCAATAAGTAACATCAGACGCATTATGGATGGGCCAATGACAGCCTTTTTCATTCATGACATATTGGTGCTGGATACATTTGAGATTCTACCCATAATGTCTGCATTTAACAATATGACATAAACTAATTACGCAATCGATCGATTAATCAATCACAATGACATTCACATGTACATCTATAATACTTACGAATCCATAACCCCTGGATTTGCCCGTCTGTCTGTCCGTTATAACAACAGCCTCGTCGATATCACCGAACACTTCGAAGTATTTCCTGAGACTGGAGTCCGTGGTGTGATATGGAAGACCTCCTACAAATATCTTTGTGTAGGTTGTGTC
This sequence comes from Oncorhynchus gorbuscha, assembly GCF_021184085.1. Taxonomy (NCBI): domain Eukaryota; kingdom Metazoa; phylum Chordata; class Actinopteri; order Salmoniformes; family Salmonidae; genus Oncorhynchus; species Oncorhynchus gorbuscha. The sequence continues at coordinate 11,678 of NW_025748453.1, forward strand.
CTTCTGAGACGAGTGCATCATCATTTTTGCGGTAAACGGTAGGCAACAATGTTTTATATAGAATGTTTTTGCAATCTCACAGAGATCAGTCAGTACTGCGAAAGCACAGGTTATTTAGAACGATTAATTTAAGATAGGTTTCGTTGGAACTGAACAGACACTTGTTTCACGCGGATTTCCAATCGTTCCCAACTTCAGTTCAGTTTGACACTGCTTAACTTAGGAGAGGGATACCACTGCTGTCTAAGTCCGCTTCACCCAGCTGTCACGTCAAGGGGGCTGGGCCGTGAACACGCTCTCTCCTGGGCCCTCCCACTGTGGCATACGGGGTCACAGGCACCGACCAAACATGAACAGACCTCGATCATAGGATCGCGATACATTAGCTCATTTCAATACAGAACCCAAAATAACCACACGTCTGTCTGACATGGCTTTTGACTATTCCCACGTGTAAAACATTACTGTACTGTATTTGAAAAAAACTTTCATTTATTGATACCCCACTTGACATTTACTGTAAATCTATGAAATAATCTCCTCCAATCTAAAAACACTATGTAATGAATCTGAGCTCAGGGTCCTCTAATAGCTGAGTGTCAGATATCTACATGTTGTTGATGTTGATCCACACACCGTAGCTCTACATGATGGACAAGTAACAGATACCACTTGGCTTGACCCTGACACACAAAACACACCTGTTGCGTCACACCACGTTATGGGGTCAACATGGACAGCTGACTGACCCACAACAAGGCACTAGTCTCTCATGGCTCCAAATCAACCCTTCTCCCTACGCCCTAGCCCATACTCCCTAGTCTCTCATGGCTCCAAATCAACCCTACTCCCTACGCCCTAGCCCATACTCCCTAGTCTCTCACGGCTCCAAATCAATCTACTCCCTAGTCTCTCACCGGCTCCAAGTCAACCCTTCTCCCTACGCCCTAGCCCATACTCCCTAGTCTCTCATGGCTCCAAATCAACCCTTCTCCCTACGCCCTAGCCCATACTCCCTAGTCTCTCATGGCTCCAAATCAACCCTTCTCCCTACGCTCTAGCCCATACTCCCTAGTCTCTCATGGCTCCAAATCAATCCTACTCCCTACGCCTAGCCCATACTCCCTAGTCTCTCACGGCTCCAAATCAATCTACTCCCTAGTCTCTCACCGGCTCCAAGTCAACCCTACTCCCTAACTACTAGTCTCTCACCAGCTCCAAGTCAACCCTACTCCCTAACCACTAGTCTCTCACCAGCTCCAAGTCAACCCTACTCCCTAACCACTAGTCTCTCACCAGCTCCAAGTCAACCCTACTCCCTAACCACTAGTCTCTCACCAGCTCCAAGTCAACCCTACTCCCTACTCCCTAACCACTAGTCTCTCACCAGCTCCAAGTCAACCCTACTCCCTACTCCCTAACCACTAGTCCCTCACCAGCTCCAAGTCAACCCTACTCCCTAACCACTAGTCTCTCACCAGCTCCAAGTCAACCCTACTCCCTACTCCCTAACCAGTAGTCTCTCACCAGCTCCAAGTCAACCCTACTCCCTACTCCCTAACCACTAGTCTCTCACCAGCTCCAAGTCAACCCTACTCCCTACTCCCTAACCACTAGTCTCTCACCAGCTCCAAGTCAACCCTACTCCCTACTCCCTAACCACTAGTCTCTCACCAGCTCCAAGTCAACTCTACTCCCTACTCCCTAACCACTAGTCTCTCACCAGCTCCAAGTCAACCCTACTCCCTAACCACTAGTCTCTCACCAGCTCCAAGTCAACCCTACTCCCTAGCTAGCCCATACTCCCTAGTCTCTCACGGCTCCAAATCAATCTACTCCCTAGTCTCTCACCGGCTCCAAGTCAACCCTTCTCCCTACGCCCTAGCCCATACTCCCTAGTCTCTCATGGCTCCAAATCAACCCTTCTCCCTACGCCCTAGCCCATACTCCCTAGTCTCTCATGGCTCCAAATCAACCCTTCTCCCTACGCCCTAGCCCATACTCCCTAGTCTCTCATGGCTCCAAATCAACCCTACTCCTTACGCCCTAGCCCATACTCCCTAGTCTCTCACGGCTCCAAATCAATCTACTCCCTAACCACTAGTCTCTCACCAGCTCCAAGTCAACCCTACTCCCTAACCACTAGTGTCTCACCAGCTCCAAGTCAACCCTACTCCCTACTCCCTAACCACTAGTCTCTCACCAGCTCCAAGTCAACCCTACTCCCTACTCCCTAACCACTAGTCTCTCACCAGCTCCAAGTCAACCCTACTCCCTAACCACTAGTCTCTCACCAGCCCAAGTCAACCCTACTCCTACTCCCTAACCACTAGTCTCTCACCAGCTCCAAGTCAACCCTACTCCCTACTCCCTAACCACTAGTCTCTCACCAGCTCCAAGTCAACCCCTACTCCCTACTCCTAACCACTAGTCTCTCACCAGCTCCAAGTCAACCCTACTCCCTACTCCCTAACCACTAGTCTCTCACCAGCTCCAAGTCAACCTCTACTCCCTAACCACTAGTCTCTCACCAGCTCCAAGTCAACCCTACTCCCTACTCCCTAACCACTAGTCTCTCACCAGCTCCAAGTCAACCCTACTCCCCTAACCACTAGTCTCTCACCAGCCCTCAACCCCTCCCTAACCACTAGTCTCTCACCAGCTCCAAGTCAACCCCTACTCCCTAACCACTAGTCTCTCACCAGCTCCAAGTCAACCCTACTCCCTAACCACTAGTCTCTCACCAGCTCCAAGTCAACCCTACTCCCTAACCACTAGTCTCTCACCAGCTCCAAGTCAACCCTACTCCCTACTCCCTAACCACTAGTCTCTCATCAGCTCCAAGTCAAATCTACTCCCTAACCACTAGTCTCTCACCAGCTCCAAGTCAACCCTACTCCCTACTTCCTAACCACTAGTCTCTCACCAGCTCCAAGTCAACCCTACTCCCTACTCCCTAACCACTAGTCTCTCACCAGCTCCAAGTCAACCCTACTCCCTAACCTAACCACTAGTCTCTCACCAGCTCCAAGTCAACCCTACTCCCTAACCACTAGTCTCTCACCAGCTCCAAGTCAACCCTACTCCCTAACCACTAGTCTCTCACCAGCTCCAAGTCAACCCTACTCCCTAACCACTAGTCTCTCACCAGCTCCAAGTCAACCCTACTCCCTAACCACTAGTCTCTCACCAGCTCCAAGTCAACCCTACTCCCTACCCCTAACCACTAGTCTCTCATCAGCTCCAAGTCAAATCTACTCCCTAACCACTAGTCTCTCACCAGCTCCAAGTCAACCCTACTCCCTAACCACTAGTCTCTCACCAGCTCCAAGTCAACCCTACTCCCTACGCCCTAGCCCATACTCCCTAGTCTCTAGCTCCAAATCAATCTACTCCCTAGTCTCTCACCGGCTCCAAGTCAACCCTTCTCCCTACGCCCTAGCCCATACTCCCTAGTCTCTCATGGCTCCAAATCAACCCTTCTCCCTACCCCTAGCCCATACTCCCTAGTCTCTCATGGCTCCAAATCAACCCTTCTCCCTATCCCCTAGCCCATACTCCCTAGTCTCTCATGGCTCCAAATCAACCCTACTCCTACGCCCTAGCCCATACTCCCTAGTCTCTCACGGCTCCAAATCCCCTACTCCCTAACCACTAGTCTCTAACCAGCTCCAAGTCAACCCTACTCCCTAACCACTAGTCTCTCACCAGCTCCAAGTCAACCCTACTCCCTAACCACTAGTCTCACCAGCTCCAAGTCAACCCTACTCCCTACTCCCTAACCACTAGTCTCTCACCAGCTCCAAGTCAACCCTACTCCCTACTCCCTAACCACTAGTCTCTCACCAGCTCCAAGTCAACCCTAGCTCCCTAACCACTAGTCTCTCACCAGCTCCAAGTCAACCCTACTCCCTACTCCCTAACCACTAGTCTCTCACCAGCTCCAAGTCAACCCTACTCCCTACTCCCTAACCACTAGTCTCTCACCAGCTCCAAGTCAACCCTACTCCCTACTCCCTAACCACTAGTCTCTCACCAGCTCTAAGTCAACTCTACTCCCTACTCCCTAACCACTAGTCTCTCACCAGCTCCAAGTCAACCCTACTCCCTACTCCCTACTCCCTACTCCCTAACCACTAGTCTCTCACCAGCTCCAAGTCAACCCTACACCCTAACCACTAGTCTCTCACCAGCTCCAAGTCAACCCTACTCCCCTAACCACTAGTCTCTCACCAGCTCCAAGTCAACCCTACTCCCTACTCCCTAACCACTAGTCTCTCACCAGCTCCAAGTCAACCCTACTCCCTAACCACTAGTCTCTCACCAGCTCCAAGTCAACCCTACTCCCTACTCCCTAACCACTAGTCTCTCACCAGCTCCAAGTCAACCCTACTCCCTACTCCCTAACCACTAGTCTCTCACCAGCTCAAAGTCAATCCCCTACTCCCTACTCCCCTAACCACTAGTCTCTCACCAGCTCCAAGTCAACCCTACTCCCTACTCCCTAACCACTAGTCTCTCACCAGCTCTAAGTCAACCCTACTCCCTACTCCCTACTCCCTACTCCCTACTCCCTAACCACTAGTCTCTCACCAGCTCCAAGTCAACCCTACTCCCTACTCCCTACCCTACTCCCCTCCCCTAACCACTAGTCTCTCACCAGCTCCAAGTCAACCCTACACCCTAACCACTAGTCTCTCACCAGCTCCAAGTCAACCCTACTCCCTAACCACTAGTCTCTCACCAGCTCCAAGTCAACCCTACTCCCTAACCACTAGTCTCTCACCAGCTCCAAGTCAACCCTACTCCCTAACCACTAGTCTCTCACCAGCTCCAAGTCAACCCTACTCCCTAACCACTAGTCTCTCACCAGCTCCAAGTCAACCCTACTCCCTAACCAATAGTCTCTCACCAGCTCCAAGTCAACCCTACTCCCTACTCCCTAACCACTAGTCTCTCATCAGCTCCAAGTCAAATCTACTCCCTAACCACTAGTCTCTCACCAGCTCCAAGTCAACCCTACTCCCTACTTCCTAACCACTAGTTTCTCACCAGCTCCAAGTCAACCCTACTCCCTACTCCCTAACCACTAGTTTCTCACCAGCTCCAAGTCAACCCTACACCCTAGCCAATAGTCTGTCACCAGCTCCAAATCAACCCCACGCCCAAGCCCCTACTCCCTATCCCCTACTCCCTAGCCCCTACTCCCTATCCCTACTCCCTAGCCCTACTCCTATCCCCTACTCCCTAGCCCCTACTCCCTATGGTCCCTATCACTCCCTATCCCCTACTCCCTAGCCCCACTCCCTATCCCCTACTCCCTATCCCCTACTCCCTATCCCCTACTCCCCTAGCTCCTACTCCTATCCCTGCCCAGCTCCTGGCAAGCCCCTAGTGGCCAACTCCCTATCCCCTACTCCCTATCATCCCCTAGCCCCTGCATCCCTATCCCCTACTCCTATCCCTACTCCCTGGCCAAATGGTCCTATCCCTCCCCTGGCCCCTGCATCCCTAGCCCCTACTCCTATCCCTACTCCTATCCCCTACTCCCTATCCCCCTCCTCCTATCCCCTACTCCCTATCCCTCTCCTATCCTACTCCCAGCCTGGCTCCTATGGCTTTTACTCCTATTTTTCTATCCCATTTAGCCCTGAAATTCTCTACTCCCTATCCAGCTCCTATCCCCTACTCCCTATCCCTACTCCCTGGCTCCTGCTCCCTATCCCCTATTCCTAGCCCCTACTCTATCCCCTACTCCCTATCCCCTACTCTACCCCTACTGATTCCTATCTAATGCTATCCTACTCCTATAACTCCTAGCCCCTACTCCCTATCCCTATCCCTATCCCCTACTCTATCCCTACTCCCTACTCCCTACTCCTATCCCTACTCCCTATCCTAAACTCCTATCCCCTACTCCTAGCTCCTATCCCTATCCCTACTCCTAGCCCCCTACTCCCTATCCCCTACTCCTATCCCCTACTCCTAGCCCCTACTCCCTAGCCCCTAGGCCTAGCCCCTACTCCCTATAACTCCCTACTCCCTAGGCCCTACTGAAATAGCCCCTACTCCCTAGCCCCTACTAAATCCCCTACTCCCTATCCCCTAGCCTAGCCCCTACTCCCTATCCCTATAAATAATCCCTATCCCCTATCCTATCCCCTACTCCCTTTCCCCTACTCCTATCCCCTACTCCCTATCCCCTAACTCCTTTAAATAAATAATATAAATAATATAAATAATCCCTAGGCACTAGTCTTTAAAACACACAGGTGTAAATCTGAAATGACTGGTATAGGTAAAGCAATATAAATAATTCCACCAGCATGTTGGTAAATATATACCATATTGCTTAAACCTATCAGGCATTTTCAAATCCACATTAGTTACTATCAGTGTATGTAGCGGAGAGGCGCTGGAGTGGGAGAGGAGCGTAAATAATTTAACTGGAGTGCTGAGTGATTTATTTCTCTCCCGCTCCAATAGCGCTCACTTCACCAGCTCAGGGCAAAGCAGGGCAGGCCCCGCCCAGAAATTGGTGGTCTTCTTGTGTGCTGCTATATCCCCTTTCTTTAGCTACTGTCATTGAGTTCGCTAAAGAAATGATTAAACACACAGGTGCAAAACCAAGGTATACAGAGGGACTGTGGTGATATAATGTCCTGAAAGCCTGATGGTGGACTTACTCCAGGCACATGCTAACAGAAAGGAATGAGATGGGTAGCTAATTAATGTGTCATAATAGCAAAGTATCTATAAACAAAACATCTGAGCTCTTAAACGTTTCCTTCATTTTTGTTCTATTATAATATACAATAGGCCATCATTGATTTTGGACCAATAGGTCTGGCATATTAATATAAAGCTTTAATTTGATTGGGTTATTTTGCCTATAAACCTTTAGGCCTATACCTATAAATACATTTTAAAAACTCTGCATCCCTGCCCAGCCTGGCAAGAGTGGCCAAATGGTGTTGATCATCCCCAGTGGTTCTGCATCCCTGCCCAGCCTGGGAAGAGTGGCCAAATGGTGTTGATCATCCCCAGTGGCTCTGAAAGGCTTGAGGATAATATCCGCTAATGGTCTGCTCTTCAGGCTAAATAAACTAAATGTTTCTAAAAATGGATTCAAAGGCTGTGGCTAATGGCTTTTAAGGCATTTTTCGTTTAATTTGTATTTAATTCTAAGTAAGTCACAGCCTAGGCGCAAATTATAGAAATAATTTAATACAACCAAATGTTGTTTAAATGCTGAGCTTAATGTTCCCTGACTCTCTACCAGCCTAGTGTCGCACTCGGAAATGCTTCACAATGTCTTTCTTTGTAGGCCATAGGCTTGAAATAACATAAATAATATAGCATAGGCTTGAAATAACATAAATAATATAGCATAGGCTTGAAATAATATAAATAATATAAATAATATAAATAATATAAATAATATAGCATAGGCTTGAAATAACATAAATAACATAAATAATATAAATAATATAAATAATATAAATAATATAAATAATATAAATAATATAGCATAGGCTTGAAATAATAGAAATAATAGAAATAATAGAAATAATATAGCCTAAATAATGAATTGTTGTTCCTTCTTAGGCTCCCTGTCAGGCTCCTGACCTATTTACAGTGTTTATACTGTATGCTGTTTACTATAACATTTTTAAATGATTAGCGCTTCTTACATTCACCCTTCATGTTTATTCAAATACGTTTCATTCAAATCATATGGTTTTCAATACTTCAAAACCAAATGGTAGGTCCAGGTAGTCACAAATAGATGGGTGTTGGTTAAAAGGTGATTTTAATGAATGGAGCGAATTTGGAGCGGCAGTTTTGACTCTCCCCTGTGAATGCCGAGCGGTTGGAGACGATGTGGAGCGCTGGAGCGGCAGTTTTGACTTTCCCCTGTGAATGCCGAGCGGTTGGAGAAGATGTGGAGCGCTGGAGCGGCAGTTTTGACTCTCCCCTGTGAATGTCGAGCGGTTGGAGAAGATGTGGAGCGCTGGAGCGGCATCACTCCAAGAGCGATTTCTGACCGCTCAACGCTGCTCAAATACTCTGGTTACTATGGACTAGTGCAAGGGTAGGGAACCCTGTTCCTGTAGTGCAGCAGGTCATGTAGGATTTTGTTCCAACTAGGCACCACACATCACACCTGACCAACTGAGCTAATTGATCAGTTCAATGATTGCCTAAATTCAACAAACCTGGTCTTTCAAGTCAGTTAAATTAAAAAAACATGAAGCTCCTGCTGCACCCCAGGACCAGGGTTGTCTTCCCCAGGACCAGGGTTGTCTTCCCCAGGACCAGGGTTGTCTTCCCCAGGACCAGGGTTGTCTTCCCCAGGACCAGGGTTGTCTTCCCCAGGTCCAGGGTTGTCATCCCCAGGACCAGGGTTGTCTTCCCCAGGACCAGGGTTGTCTTCCCCAGGACCAGGGTTGTCTTCCCCAGGACCAGGGTTGTCTTCCCCAGGACCAGGGTTGTCTTCCCCAGGTCCAGGGTTGTCATCCCCAGGACCAGGGTTGTCTTCCCTAGGACCAGGGTTGTCTTCCCCTGGACCAGGGTTGTCTTCCCCAGGTCCAGGGTTGTCATCCCCAGGACCAGGGTTGTCTTCCCTAGGACCAGGGTTGTCTTCCCCTGGACCAGGGTTGTCTTCCCCAGGACCAGAAGGTGGGGGTCAATTTGGAATTGGAGCAACAGAGAAGCAGCTGAAGAATTGGTCTGAAACTCTCTCTTTGGAGTGACCAGACAGCCAGCCAGGCGGCCAGCCAGGCGGCCAGCCAGCCATACACTATTGTGACAAGGTGCTGGATCTGAGGCTGTGGCTAAGGCAGGCAGGATCCCCTTACAAAACCAAGCCACAGACGGACTCCCTGTAAATCTAGCAGTCAAAAGCAGCTATCCAGACAGCATTGTCCCCAGCACAGGATACATCCCAAATGGCACCCTATTCTTGTGGCCAAGTTGTGCACTATATAGGGAATAGGTTGCCATTTGGGGCAAAGTCCTCTTCATGTAGAGCTGAGCTCACAAAAAAACACCTGTGTTGACAACTCAGTCTGTCATCCATAGGTCTATGTACAGCTGGCAAACAGGATAGTGTCTTTTCACAGGATAGTGTCTGTCACAGGATAGTGTCTGTCACAGGATAAGGATAGTGTCTGTCTTTCACAGGATGAGGATAGTGTCTGTCAGGATAGTTTCTGTCACAGGAGTGTCTTTCACAGGATAGTTTCTGTCACAGGAGTGTCTTTCACAGGATAGTGTCTTTCACAGGATAGTGTCTGTCACAGGAGTGTCTTTCACAGGATAGTGTCTTTCACAGGATAGTGTCTGTCACATGATAAGGATAGTGTCTGTCAGGATAGTTTCTGTCACAGGATGAGGATAGTGTCTGTCAGGATAGTTTCTGTCACAGGATGAGGATAGTGTCTGTCACATGATAGTGTCTGTCAGGATAGTGTCTGTTACAGGATAAGGATAGTGTCTGTCACATGATAGTGTCTGTCACATAATAGTGTCTGTCACGTGATAGTGTCTGTCTGGATAGTGTCTGCCACAGGATAAGGATAGTGTCTGTCACATGTTAAGGATAGTGTCTGTCAGGATAGTTTCTGCCACAGGATAAGGATAGTGTCTGTCACATGTTAAGGATAGTGTCTGTCAGGATAGTTTCTGCCACAGGATAAGGATAGTGTCTGTCACAGGATAGTGTCTGTCACAGGATAGTGTCTGTCACAGGATAAGGATAGTGTCTGTCACAGGATAGTGTCTGTCACAGGATAGTGTCTGTCACAGGATAAGGATAGTGTCCGTCACAGGATAGTTTCTGTCACATGATAGTGTCTGTCACAGGATAAGGATAGTGTCTGTCAGGATAGTGTCTGTCACAGGATAGTGTCTGTCACAGGATAGTTTCTGCTCTGGATAAGAGCGTCTGCTAAATGACTTAAATGTAAATGATAAGGATAGTGTCTGTCACAGGACAGTGTCTGTCACAGGATAGTGTCTGTCACAGGATAGTGTCTGTCACAGGATAAGGATAGTGTCTGTCACAGGATAGTGTCTGTCACAGGATAGTGTCTGTCACAGGATAGTTTCTGTCACATGATAAGGATAGTGTCTGTCACAGGATAGTGTCTGTCACATGATAAGGATAATGTCTGTCACAGGATAGTGTCTGTCACAGGATAGTGTCTGTCACATGATAAGGATAGTGTCTGTCACAGGATAGTGTATGTCACAGGATAAGGATAGTGTCTGTCACAGGATAGTGTCTGTCACAGGATAAGGATAGTGTCTGTCACAGGATAGTGTCTGTCACATGATAAGCATAGGGTCTGTCACAGGATAGTGTCTGTCACAGGATAGTGTCTGTCACATGATAAGGATAATGTCTGTCACAGGATAGTGTCTGTCACAGGATAGTGTCTGTCACAGGATAAGGATAGTGTCTGTCACAGGATAGTGTCTGTCACAGGATAATGCCTGTCACAGGATAGTGTCTGTCACAGGATAGTGTCTGTCACAGGATAATGTCTGTCACAGGATAGTGTCTGTCACAGGATAAGGATAGTGTCTCTCACAGGATAAGGATAGTGTCTGTCACAGGATAGTGTCTGTCACAGGATAAGGATAGTGTCTGTCACAGGATAGTGTCTGTCACATGATAAGGATAATGTCTGTCACAGGATAGTGTCTGTCACAGGATAAGGATAGTGTCTGTCACAGGATAGTGTCTGTCACAGGATAAGGATAGTGTCTGTCACAGGATAGTGTCTGTCACAGGATAAGCATAGGGTCTGTCACAGGATAATGTCTGTCACAGGATAGTGTCTGTCACATGATAAGGATAGGGTCTGTCACAGGATAGTGTCTGTCAGGATAGTGTCTGTCACATGATAAGGATAGGGTCTGTCACAGGATAGTGTCTGTCACAGGATAAGGATAATGTCTGTCACAGGATAGTGTCTGTCACAGGATAGTGTCTGTCACATGATAAGGATAATGTCTGTCACAGGATAGTGTCTGTCACAGGATAAGGATAGTGTCTGTCACAGGATAGTGTCTGTCACAGGATAAGGATAGTGTCTGTCACAGGATAGTGTCTGTCACAGGATAAGCATAGGGTATGTCACAGGATAATGTCTGTCACAGGATAGTGTCTGTCACATGATAAGGATAGGGTCTGTCACAGGATAGTGTCTGTCAGGATAGTGTCTGTCACATGATAAGGATAGGGTCTGTCACAGGATAGTGTCTGTCACAGGATAGTTTCTGTCATACGATAAGGATAGTGTCTGTCACATGATAGTGTCTGTCACATGATAAGGATAATGTCTGTCACAGGATAGTTTCTGTCACAGGATAGTGTCTGTCACATGATAAGGATAGTGTCTGTCACAGGATAAGGATAGTGTCTGTCACAGGATAGTGTCTGTCACAGGATAGTGTCTGTCACATGATAAGCATAGGGTCTGTCACAGGATAGTGTCTGTCACAGGATAGTGTCTGTCACAGGATAAGGATAGTGTCTGTCACAGGAGTGTCTGTCACAGGATAGTGTCTGTCACATGATAAGCATAGGGTCTATCACAGGATAGTGTCTGTCACATGATAAGGATAATGTCTGTCACAGGATAGTGTCTGTCACATGATAGTGTCTGTCACAGGATAAGGATAGTGTCTGTCACAGGATAGTGTCTGTCACAGGATAGTGTCTGTCACAGGATAGTGTCTGTCACAGGATAAGGATAGTGTCTGTCACAGGATAGTGTCTGTCACAGGATAATGTCTGTCACAGGATAGTGTCTGTCACAGGATATTGTCTGTCACATGATAAGGATAGTGTCTGTCACAGGATAGTGTCTGTCACATGATAAGGATAGTGTCTGTCACAGGATAGTGTCTGTCACAGGATAAGGATAGTGTCTGTCACAGGATAGTGTCTGTCACAGGATAGTGTCTGTCACAGGATAAGGATAGTGTCTGTCACAGGATAGTGTCTGTCACATGATAAGGATAGTGTCTGTCACAGGATAGTGTCTGTCACAGGATAGTGTCTGTCACAGGATAGTGTCTGTCACAGGATAGTGTCTGTCCGGAAGAGGTGACCCATCATTCAGGGCTGTTTTGATCCCCACCTGTTTAGGTAAAAATATATATTTTTGTTGTTGTTGCCTATTTTGCATGTTATTTTGACATTAATACAGGTAACATGAAACTGCATACAAACATTGTCTCTTTTTTGCTTTCTTGAGTAAAGCAGCTCCAAAATGCAGGTGTTTCAACCTCGTTCAGTGCTTTCTGTGGTGGTGGAAAATACAGAGCGGAGGGGTTGGTAATGTTCTCTAGTTGCGACGTGATTGGCTCAGTGTTCTGTCACTCCTGGGAACACTTGGTCACGTCGAAATCTATAGGGCAAGCTTGAAAATTCAAGCCTCTTGGGTGCTGCCATAGAGTTACATTAGAAGTGCCCATCCAAGAAGACTAAATTGGCCACAGATAAAATTACGTCAAATCACATTATATCTACCATAGCTTTGATTAGACTGATCATGTCAACATCATACTTTCAAAATCTTCGCTAGCAAGCTAGACAAGGAGTTATCATCATGAATCAAGTCGACAATCTATTGGCAAATCCTTTTCAATCCTTGTCATATGAAGAGAAATTATAGATAAAACGTATCGGTGCTCATCGGCCATTGGACATAAACATTACACAACAAGTTGGAAATTGTAAATTCAACAACGAGTGGTTTGAAAGGAATCAGTGGCTAACTGCAAGTACTGCAAAGCAATAACTAGCCTGCTATTCAGTGGAGAGGGTGTGTGGTCCAAGTCTGGATTTCAGGGTCTCTTTTCCAAGCTTAAAATGTTAAACAATCACATGCAACACCATGGGCCAGAAAATATTGAATACATTGGCCAAGCCTTCAAATCAGCATGACTTCTGCCGCATTGAAAACAACTGGGAACTCGGAACTGGGAAATCTCAGACTTCAGTGAGTTCAACACAACTGGGAACTCGGAACTGGGAAATCTCAGACTTCAGTGAGTTCAACACAACTGGGAACTCGGAACTGGGAAATCTCAGACTTCAGTGAGTTCAACACAACTGGGAACTCGGAACTGGGAAATCTCAGACTTCAGTGAGTTCAACACAACTGGGAACTCGGAACTGGGAAATCTCAGACTTCAGTGAGTTCAACACAACTGGGAACTCGGAACTGGGAAATCTCAGACTTCAGTGAGTTCAACACAACTGGGAACTCGGAACTGGGAAATCTCAGACTTCAGTGAGTTCAACACAACTGGGAACTCGGAACTGGGAAATCTCAGACTTCAGTGAGTTCAACACAACTGGGAACTCGGAACTGGGAAATCTCAGACTTCAGTGAGTTCAACACAACTGGGAACTCGGAACTGGGAAATCTCAGACTTCAGTGAGTTCAACACAACTGGGAACTCGGAACTGGGAAATCTCAGACTTCAGTGAGTTCAACACAACTGGGAACAAAAAACAAGCTCCGTCTGGGTAAATACATTTTGAGCGGTTATCCAACTCGGAATACCAAGCCGGGAACTCGGGCCTCTTTCTAGAGTTACGAGCTGAGGAACACTGACTTCATGACTCTACCTTGTTTTTGGAGTCCCCAGTTGTCTTGACATCACCATAAATCCAGAGAATAGCCGACTTTGATGAAAAAGTTTGATGATAAAATGTACCCACAAGAAGGACCACCTTCTGTTCAAGTGAGCACAGCACAACAAGGTCCAATAGTCGGCTCCCCTCCTTGTTCGTTCGGGCGGTCGACGTCACCGGCCTTCTAGCCATCGCCGCTCCACTTTTCATTGTTCCATTTGTTTTGTCTTGTTCCCCGCACACCTGGTTTATATCCCCTAATCAACTGCATATCTTCTCTGTTTTTCCCCCATGTCTTTGTGTGGGATAGTTTTGTTACGTGTTGTGTATTGACGCGCCTAGCTGGTTTCCCCCAGGCTACTATGTTTCAAACCGGGGTATGTTTATTAATTGTTAAACATTTTTGCTTATTTGTGACTTTGTCGCACTTTGCACTTTTGCCTTTGGCTGGAGGTTTGTTGGACACTGTTGCGTCCGTCTGTTGTTTGCTTCTGCCGAATAAAGTGTGTCCCTGATCACAACTCTCTGCTCTCCTGCACCTGACTTCTCCACCAGTAGAGCACAACACTCTGCTCTCCTGCACCTGACTTCTCCACCAGTAGAGCACAACTCTACTGGTTGTGGAGTGCGTCACCTGAGTGGGTTGATTCACTGATGTGGTCATCCTGTCTGGGTTGGCGCCCCCCCCCTTGGGTTGTGCCATGGCGGAGATCTTTGTGGACTATACTCAGCATTGTCTCAGGATGGTAAGTTGGTGGTTGAAGATATCCCTCTAGTGGTGTGGGGGCTGTGCTTTGGCAAAGTGGGTGGGGTTATATCCTTCCTGTTTGGCCCTGTCCGGGGGTGACCTCGGATGGGGCCACAGTGTCTCCTGACCCCTCCTGTCTCAGCCTCCAGTATATATGCTGCAGTAGTTTATGTGTCGGGGGGCTAGGGTCAGTTTGTTATATCTGGAGTACTTCTCCTGTCCTATTCGGTGTCCTGTGGGAATCTAAGTGTGCGTTCTCTAATTCTCTCCTCTCTTTCTTTCTCTCTCTCGGAGGACCATGCCCCAGGACTACCTGACATGATGACTCCTTGCTGTCCCCAGTCCACCTGGCCGTGCTGCTGCTCCAGTTTCAACTGTTCTGCCTTATTATTATTCGACCATGCTGGTCAATTATGAACATTTGAACATCTTGGCCATGTTCTGTTATAATCTCCACCCGGCACAGCCAGAAGAGGACTGGCCACCCCACATATGTTCTCTCTAATTCTCTCTTTCTTTCTCTCTCTCGGAGGACCTGAGCCCTAGGACCATGCCCTAGGACTACCTGACATGATGACTCCTTGCTGTCCCCAGTCCACCTGGCCGTGCTGCTGCTCCAGTTTCAACTGTTCTGCCTTATTATTATTTGACCATGCTGGTCATTTATGAACATTTGAACATCTTGGCCATGTTCTGTTATAATCTCCACCCGGCACAGCCAGAAGAGGACTGGCCACCCCACATAGCCTGGTTTCTCTCTAGATTTCTTCCTAGGTTTTGGCCTTTCTAGGGAGTTTTCCTAGCCACCGTGCTTCTACACCTGCATTGCTTGCTGTTTGGGGTTTTAGGCTGGGTTTCTGTACAGCACTTTGAGATATCAGCTGATGTACGAAGGGCTATACAAATACATTTGATTTGAACTCTCTGCTCTCCTGCATCTGACCTCTACACCAGTAGAGCACAACTCTCTGCTCTGCTGCACCTGACTTCTACACCAGTAGATCACAACTCTCTGCTCTCCTGCACCTAACCTCTACACCAGTAGATCACAACTCTCTGCTCTCCTGCACCTGACCTCTACACCAGTAGAGCACAACTCTCTGCTCTCCTACACCTGACTTCAAGCATAAGCATTTCACTACACTCGCATTAACATCTGCTAACCATGTGTATGTGACAAATAAAAATTGATTTGTTCCGAATTCTGTCGCTGTACATTTCAAAAGTGATAAACAGTTATATTGACTACGTCTGTCCTAGCTCTCTCACTAATGTCTTAATCAAAATTACAGATCGCCTCTTATCTGCTTGTCATCCACTTATGCCATAGTTTGTACATCTCAGTTGTCAGTAGAAACCACATTTGTTTAAACAAGTCAGCCATATCAGCTATGTTTTTTTAAAGGGCAGTAAAATTAGGCTGAATTAACTGTTTCGCTGCCAGACAAGGCTCTGCTGATAACCAGGTGTAGCAGTGGTAAGGATTCACTCCTTGGTGTTGAAAAGAAAGCTCTGCTTTTGGGACAGCTTTATGGAGGCCCTAACAGTTTGTGGGCACCGTTTGTCACCGTTATAGTGCAATTCATGTATTGTTTAGTGTTGTGTTGTGTACTGGCTTTGCTGGCAGGCATCACACATTTGTTTTGGGATTTTGCCCCACCAAGATTTACATGCTAAAATTGCCACTGCTGTCTGGCAACCTCTAACTCAATCTCTTCTCTGGGTCACTGTGGAGAGCACAACCTCTAACTCAGTATCTTCTCTGGGTCACTGTGGAGAGCACTACCTCTAACTCAGTCTCTTCTCTCAACTAACTCAAGTCTCTTCTCTCAGCACTACCTCTAACTCAGTCTATTCTCTGGGTCACTGTGGAGAGCACTACCTCTTCTCTGGGTCACTGTGGAGAGCACTACCTCTAACTCAGTCTCTTCTCTGGGTCACTGTGGAGAGCACTACCTCTAACTCAGTCTCTTCTCTGGGTCACTGTGGAGAGCACTACCTCTAACTCAGTCTCTTCTCTGGGTCACTGTGGAGAGCACTACCTCTAACTCAGTCTCTTCTCTGGGTCACTGTGGAGAGCACTACCTCTAACTCAGTCTATTCTCTGGGTCACTGTGGAAAGTACTACCTCTAACTCAGTCTCTTCTCTGGGTCACTGTGGAGAGCACTACCTCTAACTCTTCTCTGGGTCACTGTGGAGAGCACTACCTCTAACTCAGTCTCTTCTCTGGGTCACTGTGGAGAGCACTACCTCTAACTCAGTCTCTTCTCTGGGTCACTGTGGAGAGCACTACATCTAACCTCTAACTCAGTCTCTTCTCTGGGTCACTGTGGAGAGCTAACTCAATCTCTTCTCTGGGTCTGGAGAGCACTACCTCTAACTCAGTCTCTTCTCTGGGTCACTGTGGAGAGCACTACCTCTAACTCAGTCTCTTCTCTGGGTCACTGTGGAGAGCACTACATCTAACTCAGATGGTTAACTAGCACCACCTAGTGAAACCACTCTTAAAACACAACCTTTGAAAATAATATTGCACCAATGACACAGCATTTCAACGATGAACCACAGTAATATACTGAACACAACTATAAACACAACATGCAACAACTTCAAAGATTTTACTGAGTTACAGTTCATATGAGGAAATCAGTCAATTTCAATAAATAAATTAGGCCCTTAAATATGGATTTCATGACTGGGCAGGGGAGCAGCCATGGGGGGGCCTGGAACGGCATAGGCCCACTGACTTGGGACCCAGGCCCAGCCAATCAGAATTAGATTCCCCCACAAAAGGGCATTATTACAGACAGAAATACTTCTCTGGTATTCATTCTGAGGTGAAGAAGCAGGATGTGGAGGTCCTGGGCTGGCGTGGTTACATGTGGTCTGAGGTGAAGAAGCAGGATGTGGAGGTCATAGGTTGGCGTGGTTACACGTGGTCTGAGGTGAAGAAGCAGGATGTGGAGGTCCTGGGCTGGCGTGGTTACACGTGGTCTGAGGTGAAGAAGCAGGATGTGGAGGTCCTGGGCTGGCGTGGTTACACGTGGTCTGAGGTGAAGAAGCAGGATGTGGAGGTCATAGGTTGGCGTGGTTACACGTGGTCTGAGGTGAAGAAGCCGGACGTGGAGGTCCTGGGCTGGCGTGGTTACACGTGGTCTGAGGTGAAGAAGCCGGAAGTGGAGGTCCTAGGTTGGCGTGGTTACACGTGGTCTGAGGTGAAGAAGCAGGATGTGGAGATCCTGGGCTGGCGTGGTTACACGTGGTCTGAGGTGAAGAAGCAGGATGTGGAGGTCCTGGGTTGGCGTGGTTACACGTGGTCTGAGGTGAAGAAGCAGGATGTGGAGGTCCTAGGTTGGCGTGGTTACACGTGGTCTGAGGTTGTGAGGCCAGTTGGACGTAATACTCTAAAATGACACTGAAGACGGCTTATGGTAGAGAAATTAACATAAAATTGTCTGGCAACAGCTCTGGTGGACATTCCTGCAGTCAGCCTGGCAAATGCACACTCCCTCAAAACTTGAGACATCTGTAACATTGTGTTGTTTGACAAACTGCACAAGGTGCACCTGTGTACTGATCATGCTGTTTAATCAGATTCTTGATATGCCACACCTGTCAGGTGGATGGATTACCTTGGCAAAGTAGAACTGCTCACTAACAAGGATGTAAACTAATTTGTGCCTTGAAATGTGAGAGAAATAATCTTTTTTGTGTGTATGGAAAATGTCTGTCATCTTTTATTTCAGCTCATGAAACATGGGACCAACACTTTACATGCTGAGTTTATATTTTTGTTCCTTATAATTATTCCTACTTGACACTTTGAATAACACTCAAACACTTCAATGAGGCTATAATCAGGAAGAAGTAGTTGCACGAGTCTCAATAAATACCTGCATTGACTCAAATGATGCAAATAAGAGGCGACACACAACAAGTGTTTAGATTGTAAACGTTCTGTATTCTAGAACATCTTTGTACCAATTAAAACGGTTTGTTGAGGTACATTATAAATACAATTCTGTACATTATAATATTGCAAATAATACTATGTTCAAATACATTTATATGTACAACTCCTCATTAGGGAGAGCAGCTTTGATCTTGTCTTTAAAGTAAGGTCTTGGGTTTCTTTTCTTATTTACTTGAAATTACAGCATTTTAAAATGATATTCCTCTCTACCACAGTTTGCCACAACTAGCTCTGGTCCAGGGCGTCAGCGAGGAATGCACTAACCCCCTGGACCAGAGCTAGCCACATCCACAGCTCCAATAAAATACAAAATGTCAGAGACATGGTTCATCATTCAGGTTATAAAACTATTTGACATCATCTCTCCCCTCCCATTTCCTCATAGTGTCCATCCCCTGTTCATACACCTCTCCCTGTAAAATAAACTCAATTCATTTGTTGACATTGGTATCTCTAAAAAAATACTTAAATGTTACTCATTAGTCAAATTAACATAGAAAATGCTGTCAGAGCAAATCACTGTAGGTAGGGTTCATCGTTAGTCATTCAACCTAACAGTAACAGTCCAGGGATTGGTGGAGGGCATTCAACCTAACAGTAACAGTCCAGGGGATTGGTGGAGGGCATTCAACCTAACAGTAACAGGCCAGGGGATTGGAGGAGGACATTCAACCTAACAGTAACAGTCCAGGGGATTGGAGGAGGACATTCAACCTAACAGTAATAGTCCAGGGGATTGGTGGAGGGCATTCAACCTAACAGTAACAGGCCAGGGGATTGGTGGAGGACATTCAACCTAACAGTAACAGGCCAGGGGATTGGTGGAGGGCATTCAACCTAACAGTAACAGGCCAGGGATTGGTGGAGGACATTCAACCTAACAGTAACAGGCCAGGGATTGGTGGAGGGCATTCAACCTAACAGTAATAGGCCAGGGATTGGTGGAGGGCATTCAACCTAACAGTAACAGGCCAGGGATTGGTGGAGGGCATAGTAAATGCCTGTGAGCTTCAGGTCATAATGCATCAGGCCAGCCAGCCTTCAGTCAGGCCCAGTCTAGCCTCAGTTTCCACCCTCTTGAGAGGGACAATGCATTATAGTACACACTGAGTATACAAAACATTAAGAACACCTTACTAATATTGAGTTGCACCTCCTTTTGACCTCAGAACAGCCTAAATTCTCAGGGCATGAACTCTACAAGGAGTTCTCCACAGGGATGCTGGCCCATGTTGGCTGAAACTCTACAAGGAGTTGAAAGCGTTCCACAGGGATGCTGGCCCATGTTGACTCTACAAGGAGCTGAAAGCGTTCCACAGGGATGCTGGCCCATGTTGACTCTACAAGGAGTTGAAAGCGTTCCACATGGATGCTGGCCCATGTTGACTCTACAAGGAGTTGAAAGCGTTCCACAGGGATGCTGGCCCATGTTGACTCTACAAGGAGTTGAAAGCGTTCCACAGGGATGCTGGCCCATGTTGACTCTACACGGAGGTGAAAGCGTTCCACAGGGATGCTGGCCCATGTTGACTCTACAAGGAGTTGAAAGCGTTCCACAGGGATGCTGGCCCATGTTGACTCTACAAGGAGTTGAAAGCGTTCCACAGGGATGCTGGCCCATGTTGACTCTACAAGGAGTTGAAAGCATTCCACAGGGATACTGGCCCATGTTGACTCCAATGCTTCCCACAGTTGTGTCAAGTTGGCTGGATGTCCTTTGGGTGGTGGAAAATACTTGATTGACACAGGAAACTTTTGCTTGTGGAAAAACCCAGCAGCATTGCAGTTCTTGACACAAACCGGTACCCCTGGAACTTACTACCATATCCCGTTCAAAAGGCACTTCAATCTTTTGTCACCCTCTGAATGGCACACATACACAATCCATGTCTCAGGGCCTAAAAATCCTTCTTTAACCCGTCTCCTCCCCTTCATCTACAAGTGGATTTAACAAGTGACATCAAGAAGGGACTGCTGTCACCTGGATTCACCTGGTCAGTCTATCTCATGGAAAGAGCAGGTGTTCTTAATGTTTTGTATACTCAGTGAAGTAATCCTCACAACTGGGATCATATTCATTCGTGTACATACACCATAGCAAAACGTTCTGCAACGGAAAATGTTTCGCAAAACAAAAACAGCGAGTTTCTTATTGGACAAGTTCATGTACTCCTTCCCCTTTTCAGTCTGTTTTCTTCCATGTTGTGCCTAGTGAATACGACCCAGAGGAAGCCTAGTCGCTTAATTCAGATAGTTGACACAGCATAGATCCAACATGGACACCTCAGTTTCCATCCCCTTGAGAGGCACAATGTAGGACAGTGGAGAAACTGAGAAACACGCACAGATAGGATACGTTTCATTTGTCCTGAATGGAAGACAGAAGTCTTGTTGATCCACTCCAGTGCAAGAAGCATGATTCAGTCAGTCAGCAATGGCAACAGTCCCAATAGTTTCAGTGGGTGCGTTATCTGTCATTCCACAGTGTTACAGTACACCACCACCAACAACAACAACAGGCTAATGAAGCCTACATGGGCACCATAGCAACCACAGTCATACGTACTGTACTTCTTCAAATTCATGATTCATCAATTCATGTTCAATTCATTATTTGTTTGCAGACGGCCCAAAGCTTCATGAGGACTCGTGGCCTAGGCACTATGTTTACTCTGACACACATATCATATACTACACACACATATCACACACACACACACACACACACACACACACACACACACACACACACACACACACACACACACACACACACACACACACACACACACACACACACACACACACACACACACACACACACACACACACACCAGTTAAAACAGCAGATATGAAACCTTAGTTCTTTGGTAACTCCTGACGACATATCACAGTGACTTGGATAACCAATCCGGATATCAGTGAGTTATCAACACTAGTACATTCTGGAACCACACACCCCAGATAACAACTTTCTGTCACCTCTGGTGTTTGCACAGGAATATGAGCTGCTGAGCTGATTCAATGATACTACAGTTAGATAAAACGCATGGGACAGATATGTTAAAGGGAAAGCAGATGTTCATACAGACAGACAGAACACATGACCGGAAGTCTAGTGGAACAGAGGGAGGGTGTGGTGTGAGCTCAGTTGGTAGAGAGAAAGAGCATGCCAGGGTAGTGAGTTCGATCCCCAGGACCACCCTCAGCTGCACACATGACTGTAAGCCTTTGGATAAAGCGTCCTAAATGGCATATATTTAGAATGAGGAAGCTGTTTTGGGGCTCAGCTGAGCTGCCCCTGGTCTAGTAGGAACTGTTCTAGGAACTGTTCTGGATCTGGCCCTGGTCTAGTAGGAACTGTTCTAGATCTGGCCCCCTGTTCTAGTCTAGTAGGAACTAGGAACTGTTCTAGATCTGGCCCTGGTCTAGTAGGAACTGTTCTAGATCTGGCCCTGGTCTAGTAGGAACTGTTCTGCCCTGGTCTAGATCTGGCCCTGGTCTAGTAGGAACTGTTCTAGATCTGGCCCTGGTCTAGTAGGAACTGTTCTAGATCTGGCCCTGGTCTAGTAGGAACTGTTCTAGATCTGGCCCTGGTCTAGTAGGAACTGTTCTGGATCTGGCCCTGGTCTAGTAGGAACTGTTCTAGATCTGGCCCTGGTCTAGTAGGAACTGTTCTAGATCTGGCCCTGGTCTAGTAGGAACTGTTCTAGATCTGGCCCTGGTCTAGTAGGAACTGTTCTAGATCTGGCCCTGGTCTAGTAGGAACTGTTCTAGATCTGGCCCTGGTCTAGTAGGAACTGTTCTGGATCTGGCCCTGGTCTAGTAGGAACTGTTCTAGATCTGGCCCTGGTCTAGTAGGAACTGTTCTGGATCTGGCCCTGGTCTAGTAGGAACTGTTCTAGATCTGGCCCTGGTCTAGTAGGAACTGTTCTGGATCTGGCCCTGGTCTAGTAGGAACTGTTCTGGATCTGGCCCTGGTCTAGTAGAAACTGTTCTGGATCTGGCCCTGGTCTAGTAGGAACTGTTCTAGAACTGTTCTGGATCTGGCCCTGGTCTAGTAGGAACTGTTCTAGATCTGGCCCTGGTCTAGTAGGAACTGTTCTGATCTGGCCCCTGGTCTAGTAGGAACTGTTCTAGATCTGGCCCTGTCCTAGGAACTGTTCTAGTAGGAACTGTTCTGGATCTGGCCCTGGTCTAGTAGGAACTGTTCTGGCCCTGGTCTAGTAGGAACTGTTCTGGATCTGGCCCTGGTCTAGTAGGAACTGTTCTGGATCTGGCCCTGGTCTAGTAGGAACTGTTCTGGATCTGGCCCTGGTCTAGTAGGAACTGTTCTGGCCCTGGTCTAGTAGGAACTGTTCTGGATCTGGCCCTGGTCTAGTAGGAACTGATCTGGATCTGGCCCTGGTCTAGTAGGAACTGTTCTGGATCTGGCCCTGGTCTAGTAGGAACCGTTCTGGATCTGGCCCTGGTCTAGTAGGAACTGTTCTAGATCTCTGGCCCTGGTCTAGTAGGAACTGTTCTAGATCTGGCCCTGGTCTAGTAGGAACTGTTCTGGATCTGGCCCTGGTCTAGTAGAGACTGACTGTTCTGGATCTGGCCCTGGTCTAGTAGGAACTGTTCTGGTCTAGTGAAACTGTTCTAGATCTGGCCCTTCTAGTAGAAACTGTTCTAGATCTGGCCCTGGTCTAGTAGGAACTGTTCTAGATCTGGCCCTGGTCTAGTAGGAACT
>NW_025748454.1:0-34785 GCF_021184085.1 Oncorhynchus gorbuscha
ATCTTTACCGCCGGTCTGATGAGTGATCATGCTCATAAACCTTTCGTCCTGTGGCGGGCCGGGCACAGTGCACGCTGACACCGTCGCTAGCTGTACGGTGGTTCCTCCAACACATTGGTTCGGCTTGCTTCCGGGTTAAGTGGGCATTGTGTCATTTGGTTGGGTTGTGTTTCGGAAGAAATGGAAAAAACGACCTTTGCCTCTCCCGAGTCCGTACGGGAGTTGCAGCGATGAGACTAGACTGTAACTACCAACTGGGGAGAAAAAGGGGTCAAATACACTAAATAAAACACGACCTGATGGCAGAGTATAGGTTCTTAAATTAACCTTAAGGTTTTTTTTAAACCTTATATTATCCAAAAAGATCATACAGGAACCTTTTATAGAGTGTAGACTAGAGAGGTAGCCAACACATGTTGATTCCCCCTTGGACACCACTGATGTGTCTAATTGACTATATGTATGTGTTTAACCTTTTATAGAGTGTAGACTAGAGAGGTAGCCAACACATGTTGATTCCCCCTTGGACACCACTGATGTGTCTAATTGACTATATGTATGTGTTTAACCTTTTATAGAGTGTAGACTAGAGAGGTAGCCAACACATGTTGATTCCCCCTTGGACACCACTGATGTGTCTAATTGACTATATGTATGTGTTTAACCTTTTATAGAGTGTAGACTAGAGAGGTAGCCAACACATGTTGATTCCCCCTTGGACACCACTGATGTGTCTAATTGACTATATGTATGTGTTTAACCTTTTATAGAGTGTAGACTAGAGAGGTAGCCAACACATGTTGATTCCCCTTGGACACCACTGATGTGTCTAATTGACTATATGTATGTGTTTAACCTTTTATAGAGTGTAGACTAGAGAGGTAGCCAACACATGTTGATTCCCCCTTGGACACCACTGATGTGTCTAATTGACTATATGTATGTGTTTAACCTTTTATAGAGTGTAGACTAGAGAGGTAGCCAACACATGTTGATTCCCCCTTGGACACCACTGATGTGTCTAATTGACTATATGTATGTGTTTAACCTTTTATAGAGTGTAGACTAGAGAGGTAGCCAACACATGTTGATTCCCCCTTGGACACCACTGATGTGTCTAATTGACTATATGTATGTGTTTATCTGTAGAAATCCTGACTTCTCAGCTGGGTAAGTATTAAGGCTTTGTTACCTACTGTATATGATGGCTTATAAATGTTAGCTTTGTCAATGGAGTTGAGTGGTGATGAGTGGCTGTGGACTGTACCTCCGACTATCAGTCGATACTTGTAAAAATGTCCATTCTTAAACTCTTACCGTGAACCTGTTTGTCCTGTGTAATTGTGTGCCTTTCTTTGTTTGCTGAAATCTGTAGTTTATTAAAGTAGCATTTTAGGTGACCTCTGCCAAAGAAATTGTTGTGTGAAGGAGCATCATCACCCATCATTGCACAGCTGATTTAAAAAAAATTGGGTCAGTGAACGCCTAGAATAAAATGTTTAATGAAAAACTATGGATTTCCAGTCCAACTGACAACGCTATAACAATCATGACAAGGATAAGACCAGCTACACAGTATGTAATACATACAGTTAAATAATGGATATGTATAAGACCAGCTACACAGTATGTAATACATACAGTTAAATAATGGATATGTATAAGACCAGCTACACAGTATGTAATACATACAGTTAAATAATGGATATGTATAAGACCAGCTACACAGTATGTAATACATACAGTTAAATAATGGATATGTATAAGACCAGCTACACAGTATGTAATACATACAGTTAAATAATGGATATGTATAAGACCAGCTACACAGTATGTAATACATACAGTTAAATAATGGATATGTATAAGACCAGCTACACAGTATGTAATACATACAGTTAAATAATGGATATGTATAAGACCAGCTACACAGTATGTAATACATACAGTTAAATAATGGATATGTATAAGACCAGCTACACAGTACGTAATACATACAGTTAAATAATGGATATTTAATGGATATAATGGATATGTATAAGAGCATTGAGTTGTCGTGCCTGATTGAAGTCGTAATTTTTTACTCCATTGCGATTATAACCGATTTTTATCCAAAACTACGTATTTCAGCAAACAAAAAAGGCACACAGTGACAGAGGACACACATAGGTACAAAGAAAGCATTAAAGAATGGGGATTTACAAGTATGGACAAGTATGAACTAGTGAGTGACTGGATGTAGTGACGGTACACTCTTCTGGGTGCATCGCTCTAGAAGTCATTATGGAAGATATCCTTATTACAGGGTTCTAAACTATAGCTTCAGTATATGCTGGCTTCCAGTACATCAATAATACATTGACAATGTCTAAACTTTTGTGTACAGTGATGAACAACCTGTATATCTCAATGATTAATATTGGTTAAAAATAATGTCTCCACAGATTTTGTGAACACAAACTGGAGTCCAGGTAAAGGAAGAACTGATTTCTAATATTTTGAATGTACTTTTTCTTGGAATCTTGTTTGCAGTTATAGTATGTTAGATAATTAATGTAGTAAATGTTTTATTACATTGTGTCAGTGTGTTTGGCACCCGTAAGGTCGGAGTTCGCCCCCCCCCCTAAAATAAAAATTGAAGTATAGACTACCAATCGCTGGCCATGGTGCTGAAGTCGCGACATGTCTATGCGGCTGCATGCCTATCAAATCGACTAGTACGGTCTGGATGGTCTTCTGACTTATAAAACGGTGGGCAATCCAACAATGAAGTCATGTAAACATAAACAAATAAGTCATGTAAACATAAACAAAGAAGTCATGTAAACATAAACAAAGAGGTCATGTAAACAAAGAAGTCATGTAAACATAAACAAAGAAGTCATGTAAACATAAACAAAGAAGTCATGTAAACATGAACAAAGAAGTCATGTAAACATTAACAAAGAAGTCATGTAAACATAAACAAAGAAGTCATGTAAACATAAACAAATAAGTCATGTAAACATAAACAAAGAAGTCATGTAAACATAAACAAAGAAGTCATGTAAACATAAACAAAGAAGTCATGTAAACATGAACAAAGAAGTCATGTAAACATAAACAAAGAAGTCATGTAAACATGAACAAAGAAGTCATGTAAACATAAACAAAGAAGTCATGTAAACATAAACAAAGAAATCATGTAAACATAAACAAAGAAGTCATGTAAACATAAACAAAGAAGTCATGTAAACATAAACAAAGAAGTCATGTAAACATAAACAAAGAAGTCATGTAAACATAAACAAAGAAGTCATGTAAACATGAACATATTTTTAAGTAATTCTAGAGCCTGATTTCAGGGACTGTCAGCTTGTGGGCTCCCGAGTGACGCAGCGGTCTAAGGCACCATCTCAGTGCTAGAGGCATCACTACATGGTTTGATCCCGGGCTGTATCCCAACTGGCTGTGATCGGGAGTACCATAGGACGGCGCACAATTGGCCCAGCGTCGTACGGGTTAGGGGAGGTTTTGGCCTGGGTAGGCCCTCATTGTAAAATAAGAATTTGTTTCTTAACTGAATTGCCTAGTTAAATAGAAGTTAAATAAAACAATTATTGGTTAATTATTGATGTTACTGAACTGCTGTATTTGAAGTACAACTCCCTTCTGCCCAGTTTCACTGATGTTGCTATGGCAACTCAAGCCGTTTCTACCATCCCTGACTATCCCATCAAACTATCAATCAGTTTCTTTTCACTTTTCAGTCACATTCCTGTAGCCAAAAAAACACATTTAGCTTCCTATCACATATGGAAAAGAAAAAGGTTTATGAATGAATTTATGGAGGGTTACTGTCCAAATGATTTATTATATATACTGTGCGTATACTGTATAATAAATTGTCTCTTGGGCTCCCCACCTTCCTGGGACTGCTGGGGTGTCAGATATGCCAGTGTTTCTCCCCATATGTTCACTAAGATTAAAGTTATTATAGGTCTGCATAGTTTGAGGTCTGGGTTGAACAACACAAATGTCCTTTAACAGTAGTTTGTTATATCCATCAGTATGTTGCTCATTTTCATAACCAACAGTCTCTTACTCTATATTTCAGACTTTGAAACCATCAGAAGACATGAAGGTGTGTTTTATACTCTGTGACATCCACAAATTATTACATACCATATGAAACGTAACATATGATACCAAACAGTGTCTCGGATGTCATTGTGTTTACCATAGTGTATTATACCACTGATGATGATGTCATTATGTTTACCATAGTGTATTATCCCACTGATGTTGATGTCATGATGTCATTGTGTTTACCATAGTGTATTATACCACTGATGTAATGATGTCATTGTGTTTACCATAGTGTATTATACCACTGATGTTGATGTCATGATGTCATTGTGTTTACCATAGTGTATTATACCACTGATGTTGATGTCATGATGTCATTGTGTTTACCATAGTGTATTATACCACTGATGTTGATGTCATTATGTTTACCATAGTGTATTATACCACTGATGTTGATGTCAGTGTGTTTACCATAGTGTATTATACCACTGATGTTGATGTCATGATGTCATTGTGTTTACCATAGTGTATTATACCACTGATGTTGATGTCATTGTGTTTACCATAGTGTATTATACCACTGATGTTGATGTCAGTGTGTTTACCATAGTGTATTATACCACTGATGTTGATGTCATGATGTCATTGTGTTTACCATAGTGTATTATACCACTGATGATGATGTCATGATGTCATTGTGTTTACCATAGTGTATTATACCACTGATGTTGATGTCAGTGTGTTTACCATAGTGTATTATACCACTGATGTTGATGTCAGTGTGTTTACCATAGTGTATTATACCACTGATGTTGATGTCAGTGTGTTTACCATAGTGTATTATACCACTGATGTTGATGTCATGATGTCATTGTGTTTACCATAGTGTATTATACCACTGATGTTGATGTCAGTGTGTTTACCATAGTGTATTATACCACTGATGTTGATGTCATGATGTCATTGTGTTTACCATAGTGTATTATACCACTGATGTTGATGTCATTGTGTTTACCGTAGTGTATTATACCACTGATGTTGATGTCATTGTGTTTACCATAGTGTATTATACCACTGATGATGATGTAATGATGTCATTGTGTTTACCACAGTGTATGTTTCTCTCCACAGTGGATGTGACTCTAGACCCTGATTCTGCACATCGTAACCTCATTCTGTCTGATGACGGGGAAACAAGTGAGACATGGAGAACTAGATCAGGTTCTCTCTGACAACGGGAAGAGGTTTACAAATTGGTCCTGTGTCCTGGGAAATGTGGGCTTCTCAGGGAAGTTCTACTATGAGGTGAAGGTGGAGGGGAAGACTGAGTGGACTTTGGGGGTGGTCATACAGTCCATCAATAGGAATGAGAGTTTTATACCAATCTCTAATAATGGATACTGGACTGTGGAGCTGAAGGATGGAAAGTACACAGCTCACGCTGATTCCCCTGTCACCTTCACCCCGAGAGAGGAGCCCCAGAAGGTGGGGGTGTTTGTGGATTATGAGAAGAGACAGGTCTCCTTCTACAATGTGGAGGACAGGTCTCATATCTACTCTTTCACTGACTGCTCCTTCACTGAGAAACTCTATCCATTCTTCAACCCTGGTGATTCAGATAGTATTTCACTGGTCGTCTGTCCTGTGGATGCCACTGACTGACTGTTTTAAATCAAACAAGGTGCAATTGTTATTTGTGAAATGCTTGTTACTCTGCTAATGTGCAGTAGATATACTGTATATAATTTTAAAAAGTGCTGAACAAGTAGTTATATTGACAAAATCCGTCCGAGCTCATTTATGTCTTAATGGAAATGACGGATTGTCTCTTATCCGCTCCTCGTTCCACACTCACTCAACAGCCTGCCTCACTGCCTGATAGATAGTCAGCAGCAGCAGATCACATTTAAATATATATATTTTTGAAAGGTCATGTTGGCCGCGTTGCAATCTAGAAGTTGAACAACCCGCGACCAGTATATTTTCACCTGCGACATCGTTTTCAAAGTAACCCTGTTAGAGCCGATTTGGACATATTTGTATAAAAGACCGAACATATGGAGCTCCATGTATATTTGTGTAAATATATTAAATATGAATGTAAATGATGAAATATTAGGTACGTACCTTTATGATTTATATTTACCCGATTGAGATATATTAATTTGTTGTTAGTGTAACTCGGGACATTTGGCCCCCCCTCTTGCCTGTTCATTGTATTGTGTTAATTTTGTTAGGATAAAGGCAGGAAGTTGGGCCTTCGGGAGAGGGAGTCCTTGCTAGACGCGGGAGCGGTATAGTTTTTTGACCATACAGACATACAGACATACAGACATACAGATATACATACAGGTCATAATATGTATTTTCCATATCAAGTATTTTGTGCTTTAAGTTGATTGGAGACTCATTTATTTGTTAGATATAAGAAGAATAAACATTTTTGTTGCACCATATCCCTGGATGTCATTGAATGTTTGGCCGTTTGGAAACCTTGAGTGTGGACTGTATGCGTACCAAACAACCCCGCTTCAGGCTTGGGCAGTGGCTATGGTAAAGACGAAAGGAAGCCACTACAAACCCAATTACAGGAATTTGCGAACATTGCAACCCTGAGTTCAAGTGCGAAACCGAAAGTATCCGTGGCTGTAGACCGTTGGTTGTAACGTAGCCCAGGCGTATGACTCTAATGCAGCCTTCTGTTACTCTTTAAGGTCCAATGATCTTTATATACTGAACAAAAATATAAACGCAATATGCAACAATTTCAAAGGTTTTACTGAGTTACAGTTCATGTAAGGTAATCAGTCAATTAAAATAAATAAATTTGGCCCTAATCTATGGATTTCACATAACTGGGCAGGGGCATAACCATGGGTGGGCCTGGGAGGGCATAGGCCCACCCACGTGGGAGCCAGGCCCAATGACTAGGGAGCCAGGCCCAGCCAATTGGAATGAGATTTTCCACAAAAAAGGGCTTTATTAGAGACAGAAATAGTTTCATCAGCTGTCCGGGTGGCTGGTCTCAGATGATCCCGCAGGTGAAGAAGCCGGATATGGAGGTCCTGGACTGGCGTAGTTACACGTGGTCTGCAGTTGTGAGGTCGGTTGGAGTCCTGCCAAATTGTCTAAAATGACGTTGGAGGCGGCCCATGGTAGAGATATTAACATTCAATTATCTGGCAACAGCTCTGGTGGACATTCCAGCAGTCAGCATGTCAAATGCACGCTCCCTCAAAACTTGAGACATCTGTAACATTGTGTTGTGTGACAAAACTGCACATTTAAGAGTGCTGTTTTATTGTCCCCTGCACAAGGTGCATCTGTGTTATGATCATGCTGTTTCATCAGCTTTTTGATGTGTCACACTTTTCAGGTGGATGGATTATTTTAGCAAAGGAGAAATGCTCACTAACAGGGATGTAAACAAAATTGTGCACTAAATTAGAAATAAATACTGTACATGTTTTGTGCATGATGGAACATTTCAGGGATCTTTTATTTCAGCTCATGAAACATGGGACCAACACATTACATTTTGTATTTATATTTTTGTTTAGTAAATGTTATTTTCAGTGGTGTACTTACTTTGGCAGCCTAAACAGCTAAAAGTGAATTGATTCTTAATTGCAATATGGTTCTAGAATCATAAAGCCCTTGACTTTCATGTCACATAAAAATCATTTCACAAATGCAAAATATACACTTACTGTATGTAACAGTGTAATTTTAAACCGTCCCCTCGCCCATACCCGGGCGCGAACCAGGGACCTTCTGCACACATCAACAACAGTCACCCACGAAGCGTCGTTACCCATCGCTCCACAAAAGCCGCGGCCCTTGCAGAGCAAGGGGAAACACTACTTCAAGGTCTCAGAGCTAGTGACGTAACCGATTGAAACGCTGTTTAGCGCGCACCGCTAACTAAGCTAGCCGTTTCACATCCGTTACATGTACAATGTGTACAATGTTTTAACTGGCTTTATAACAGCTGCTGTGGACAGTATTTTTCAGTGACAGCATGTTTCTGGCAGCCTTCTTCCATTACACACAGGTGTTTGAAGCATGCTAGACAGCTAATTAGCACAGCCTCTGTCTTCCATCTGTTATCCATAAACATGTGTTGTAACATGGAGATATGGCCGAGTGGGAACACTAACCCTCATCCTATCAAGGTGTGTACCAATTTAACCCTTTGTTTTTTTTGACAATTATTTCTCACTGATATGAAAGATAATCCTTATGCTTTTAAAACCGTAACCCAAGTGATGCATGTTAAACCGAGCATCACGTCTTTAGGATCCGCCCCTTTTTTTCAATTTTTGCCTAAAATGACATGACAAATCTAACTGCCTGTAGCTCAGGACCTGAAGGAAGGATATGCATTTTCTTGATACCATTTGAAAGGAAACACTTTGAAGTTTGTTGAAATGTGAAACAAATGTAGGAGAATTTAACACATTAGATCTGTTAAAAGATAATACAAAGAAAAAAAAACTAGTTAAAAAAAGCATTCCTAGCCCAGGCGCAATTTAGACTTCTGCCACTAGATGGCAGCATTGTACGTGCAAAGTTTTAGAGTGAAGTAATGAACTATTGCATATCTATTAAAAATGTTGTATCAAGACTGCCCAAATGTGCCTAATTGGTTTATTCATACATTTGTGCACTCTCCTCAAACAATAGCATGGTATTATTTCACTGTAATAGCTACTGTAAATTGGGACAGTGCAGTTAGATTAACAAGAATTGAAGCTTTCTGCCCATATCAGATATGTCTATGTACTGGATTTATTTTTTGTTTCTTACAACCTCATGCTAATCACATTAGCCTACATTAGCGCAACCGTCCCGAGGACGGGACACTGGCCTGAAGAAGCTGTAGTACTCCCACCTACAGAAGAGGCCTTCTTCCAATGACTCTTATGTGTAATGTAATGGACCTGAGACTCTTATGACTCTTGTGTAATGTAATGGAACTGAGAGTCATGACCTGAGAGTCATGACCAAGACCTAGATGTAATGTAGTCTCAAAGACTGTACAGTATGGTAGCCTGTAGATTTGGTTCAGTGCACAAGTTCAAACTGTAGATTCCAACATCCATCCCTACTAGTCTACAAAGGTGATTTAGTTTTAGCTCGTCGGTGGCCTAGATGTGGGCAGAGATTTCACAATGGAATATAAACCATTTACAGTTTTATGAATATTCAATCTAAAGTGTATATGGAAATAACAAAATCAGTATTACATCAAAAATCAACATCAGACAGGGACAGCTGATCAGCTGATCAAGATCATCTATATATAAATCTGGAACCTGATTAACAGACAACATGACCGTCTCATATGAAATATATTGCATATACCAATCAAAATGACCTATTAAGTTTGTTCATTAATCTAATTTAGGCCTACCACCCTAGTCATTTAGCTATCTGACAGATTTGGTAACAAAATTACTTCTCCTTTTATAAGTGACAGTAAATTAGGCCAAATTAGGTTGCAAGTTCAAATCCCTGAGCTGACAAGGTACAAAACTGTCGTTCTGTCCCTGAACAAGGCAGTTAACCCACTGTTCCTAGGCTGTCATTGAAAATATGTTCTTAACTGACTTACCTAGTTAAATAAAGGTAACATTTAAAAAAAATAATCAAGTTGGATTCTAGGAGTGATGACAGTCTGCCTCGGTGTCACTCAAAGTAGGCAGAAGTCCAGATTTAAAAATCTCTGAATAATCAATCATTCACACAAAGCCTATAGGAAATTAAGTTACTGCAGGCTATTTGGCATAGCCAATATCTGTTACCATGCATTAGGCCTAACATTGCACTGTGTGCCATATTCACATATTATAATGATGTTGCGAGCCTATAGGCTACACCATAATATACTTGATTTGTAGCCTCCACTTTATTCATGTATAGCCTATAAAATAACATTGCTGCAATTTTCAATCTTATAGGAGAACTGACATTACATAATATCTGAAGATGTAGGACGGCTGAGATCTACGCAGACTACTCGCCCCCTAAAAGGCCTGTCGGCTCGCGTACAATGTTGAATGGATTATTAGCAGGGCCGGGGAACTGGGAAGCGGTGTGAGGTAAACCCGCCCTCGTCTTCTTTAGCAACTGCCTGTGTTATTTTGGGATCGGGAACAAAGTATTTCGGTCTCAATGACAACATGAAGCACATATGAGTTATGAGAGAATGGTCTGACAGTACGCATCGATGCACGGATTTTAAGAGCACCTAATTGTATCCAAGATAGGCTATATGATTAATAACTGTATATAAGGGTTTTCTTCTGTTGAAAGAGAGGCGGACCAAAATGCAGCGTGGTGGTTATTCATGTTTTTAATAAAGACGACTATACATGAACAGACTATACAAAACAAGAAAAGTGAAAAAACCTAAACAGTCCTATCTGGTGCAAACACAGAGACAGGAACAATCACCCACAAAACCCAACACAAAACAGGCTACCTAAATATGGTTCCCAATCAGAGACAATGACTGCCTCTGATTGAGAACCATATCAGAGGCCAAACATAGAAATAGACAAACCAGACACACAACATAGAATGCCCACCCAGCTCACGTCCTGACCAACACTAAAACAAGGAAAACACATACGAACGATGGTCAGAATGTGACACTGTAGCCTAGCCTATAGCCAATAGGACTAGCGCCTAGCATATACAGAGCCTTCGAAAGTATTCAATCCACTTGACTTATTCCACATGTTGTGTTATAGCCTGAATTCAACATGGATTATAATGTATTTATTTTCTCACCCATCTACACACACTACCCCATAATAACAAATGGGAAGCAGGTTTTTCAACATTTTTGCAAATGTATTGAAACTGAAATACAGAAATATTTCATTTTCCATATATATTGACACCGCTAAGTCAATACATGTTATAATTATGTGTGGCAGTGATTACAGCTGTGGGTCTTTCTGGGTAAGTCTCTAAGAGCTTTGCACACCTGGATTATACAATACTTGCACATTATTATTTTCTTCTAGCTCTGTCAAGTTGGTTGTTGATAATTGCTAGACAGACATTCTCAAGTCTTGCCGTAGATGTTCAATCCCATTGAACATTAAATGTCACCTTGGTAAGCAACTCCACTGTAGATTTGGCCCTGTGTTTTAGGTTATTGTCCTGCTGAAAGGTACATTTGTCTCCCAGTGTCTGTTGGAAAGCAGACTGAATCAAGTTTTCCTCTAGGATTTTGCATGTGCTTAGCTATATTCCATTTTTTTAAACTCCCTAGTCCTTGCCAATGACAAGCATACTCATAACATGATGCAGCCACCACCATGCTTGAAAATATGAAGAGTGGTACTCAGTGATGTGTTGTATTTGCCCCAAACATAACGCTTTGTATTCAGGACATAAAGTTCCTTTCTTTGCCACATTTTGTGCAGTTTTACTTCAGTGTCTTATTGCAAACAGGATGCATGTTTTGGAATATTTTTGTTCTGTACAGGCTTCCTTGTTTTTACTCTGTCATTTAGGTTACTATTGTGGAGTAACTACAATGTTGTTGATCCATTATTTGACTTGTTAAGCACATGTTTACCCCTGAATTTATTTAGGCTTCCCATAACAAAGGGATCGAAAACTTATGGACTCACATTACAGCTTTTCTTTTGAATGAATGTGGGTATTGTATTGTGTGTAGGAGGCCAGTGACATAACATCTCAATTGAATCCAGGCTGTAAAACTGCAGAATGTGTAAACAAGTAAAAGGTTAGGCTCTGTAGTCTCCATCCCAACAGCGTGCACATTACCAGTGCCCCATAGGCATGGTTCACACCCCCATTCAGACCCACCATCACCAAACAGTACTGCATCAAGTAAATGTCATTCGTGGAGAGTTTGTCTCACTCACATGTTTTATTAATTATTATAAACAGGGTGGTTCGAGCCATGAATGCTGATTGGCTTACAGCAGTGGTATATCAGACCGTACACCATGGGAATGATAAAACATTTATTTTGAATTACTTTAGTAACCAGTTTATAATATCAATATGGCGCCTCAGGGTTTGTGGTATATGGCCAATATACCACGGCTAAGTGCTGTATCCAGGCACTCTGCATTGCGTTGTGCATAAGAAGAGCCCTTAGCCGTGGTATATTGGCCATATACCACACATCCTTGGACCTTATTGCTTAAATAACCTATAGGCATGATGTCATTCATGGAGAGTTTGTCTCACTCATATGTTTCATTAATTAATAACCTATAGGCATGATGTCATTCATGGAGAGTTTGTCTCACTCAGAATGTTTAATAAAGTAATTCGCTATACAGGCTTAATTATTTCATATGCAGATAATGACTAGTGTAAAATAATGACACAACTAGAGGTACACTAAATCCAATATTATCTTTGAAATGTTTAAATTTTTCTCTAATTTCCAGTCACAACATGTATCAATATAAATGTACAGTTGCAGACCCAGGCAATTTCTCCCACTCTTGCATCAGATGGTTTTAATATCGAGCAAAAGGAGGAAGTGCATGTTCTCTTTTTAGTGTGTAGCCCTCTCTCACCATTGGTGGAGAAACACGTTGCCTTTGACAGGACTAATTACGCTTGCATCAGTCTACTCGCAAATGCTACTCGTCTGAGAGTGTGTTCTCCCACGCTGCTCCAGGAACATTCCATTTTCTCACGAATTTACCGTTATTCAGTGTTCTGCCCCACAATTTCCATCAAAATGGAGAAGAAAAACGGACACACAATGACCGATTTGGTCTCCACCGACGACATCTTGGAGAAGAATGGAAAGAAGAAAAGCTGTAAAGACAAGTTGATGAGATTTTTAATAGGAATATGTTAGTGATAATGACGGTGTCTGGAGTTCTAGTAGGCGTCGGCCTCGGAATGATGGTTCGGAATATGAACCTAACCCGGGCGCAGATGACTTATTTTGCTTTCCCGGGTGAGATGCTTCTGAGGATGCTGAAGATGATTATCCTTCCTCTGGTCGTGTGCAGCCTGATCTCCGGCGCCGCCAGCCTGGACACGCGCTCCCTGGGGAAACTAGGAGGCATCGCGGTCTCCTACTTCCTGGTGACCACACTCATCGCATCGGGAATTGGTGTTTCCCTCGCCTTTATTATCAAACCGGGAGTCGGTGCCGGGGCTCTGAACACAAATAATCTAGGTCTCGAGAGCGTCAATACCAACAAGGAGACCACGGATTCGTTTTTAGATCTTGCAAGGTAACGGTTGCGGGGATGAGGTTATTGTTTCAATAACATGTATTATGTTAAAGAGTGTTTCTTGAAAGGAAATAAACTAGCATGGTAGAGGGGGTGAGATGACTGGGGGGCGGGTAGTTGTAGAGTAAATGCGTGCTCCTCTAATTCCCCGGCAGCAATACTGTAGCCTATATAGGTTACACACATGAGAGCCAAGGCGCATGCTTGTTCCAGTACCTTACATGGAATTACATGGCACTCAGAAATCAAGAGACCTAGGCCTGGATATAGATGGTCATTGGTCAATATTTTGAGGGGAATTAGTTAACATATGTTTTTCATTTACGTGATTTGTTTATGCATAATGGTACGATATTTTATTTTTACCTTTATTTAACCAGGCAAGTCATTTAAGAACAAATCCTTATTTTCAATGACGGCCTGGGAACAGTGGGTTAACTGCCTGTTCAGGGGCAGAACGACAGATTTGTACCTTGTCAGCTCAGGGTTTGAACTCGCAACCTTCTGGTTAGTAGTCCAACGCTCTAACCACTAGACTACCCTGCTGCCCCGATATAAAGAAAAAGAAAAACAAAACAGACCCTGACAGGAA
The DNA here is from genome assembly GCF_021184085.1 of Oncorhynchus gorbuscha. Lineage (NCBI taxonomy): Eukaryota > Metazoa > Chordata > Actinopteri > Salmoniformes > Salmonidae > Oncorhynchus > Oncorhynchus gorbuscha. Next base: position 13,915 of record NW_025748454.1, read on the forward strand.
GAATCACAGCAAACAAACAAAATAAAATAACTATAGCATTCCCATGAGACAAAGGTTCTCACACAGTGTGTCATTGGGTGTCTGCCTGTCTGCCCATCTGTGTGTCTGCCTACCTATAACTCCCTCTCTACCTGAATGACTGTCTGTGTGTCTGCCTACCTATAACTCCTCTCTACCTGTGTCTGTGTGTCTGTCTACCTATAACTCCCTCTCTACCTGTGTCTGTGTGTCTGTCTACCTATAACTCCCTCTACCTGTGTCTGTGTGTCTGCCTACCTATAACTACCCCTCTACCTGTGTCTGTGTGTCTGTCTGTCGGTCTGTGTCCAACTATCTGCAAGTCAAACGCTCGGCCTGCCTTCCTATCTGTCTGGTTTCCTGTCTGTGGTCCTTCTGTAGCTCAGTTGGTAGAGCATGGCGCTTGTAACGCCAGGGTAGTGGGTTCGATCCCCGGGACCACCCATACATAGAATGTATGCACACATGACTGTAAGTCGCTTTGGATAAAAGCGTCTGCTAAATGGCATATATTATTATTATTATTATTACCTGCCTGTCCATCTGTCTGTCTGCATCTGAGGGAAAGCTGACAGCTGTTAAACCCAGGATTCTGTTCTGCACAAAGAAAAGTTATCTGTAGGAAGCCCAAGCTACGCCACAGCTGGTGTATGTCAACTACACAGGCATGCTCACAACCATATAGCACAACCATATAGCACAGCCATATAGCACAGCCATATATCACAACCATATAACACAACCATATAGCACAACCATATAGCACAACCATATAACACAGCCATATATCACAAAACCATATAGCACAACCATATAGCACAACCATATAGCACAGCCATATAACACAGCATAAACCATATAGCACAACCATATAGCACAACCATATAGCACAGCCATATAACACAGCCATATATCACAACCATATATCACAGCCATATAGCACAGCCATATATCACAACCATATAGCACAACCATATATCCCAGCCATATATCCCAGCCATATAGCACAACCATATATCCCAGCCATATATCCCAGCCATATAGCACAACCATATATCCCAGCCATATATCCCAGCCATATAGCACAGCCATATATCACAGCCATATATCCCAGCCATATAGCACAACCATATATCCCAGCCATATATCCCAGCCATATAGCACAACCATATATCCCAGCCATATATCCCAGCCATATAGCACAGCCATATAGCACAGCCATATATCACAACCATATAGCACAACCATATATCACAACCATATATCACAACCATATATCCCAGCCATATATCCCAGCCATATAGCACAGCCATATAGCACAGCCATATATCACAACCATATATCCCAGCCATATATCCCAGCCATATAGCACAACCATATATCACAGCCATATAGCACAACCATATAGCACAAACCATCCATTACAAACTGTCTGGGACAAGAATCCACCTGTCCTGAAGTATTAGTGGTCTATTACAAACTGTCTGGGACAAGACATTACCTGTCCTGAAGTATTAGTGGTCTATTACAAACTGTCTGGGACAAGAATTCACCTGTCCTTAAGTATTAGTGGTCTATTACAAACACTTAAGGACAGCAGTGTTGCACCCCAGCATTATGTGGTTTAACTATGTGGGTAGTGAACCACCCCAGCATTATGTAGTTTAACTATGTGGGTAGTGATGCACCCCAGCATTATGTGGTTTAACTATGTGGGTAGTGAACCACCCCAGCATTATGTAGTTTTAACTATATGGGTAGTGAACCACCCCAGCATTATGTAGTTTAACTATATGGGTAGTGAACCACCCCAGCTTTATGTGGTTTAACTATGTGGGTAGTGAACCACCCCAGCTTTATGTGGTTTAACTATGTGGGTAGTGAACCACCCCAGCATTATGTAGTTTAACTATGTGGTTTAACTATGTGTGTAACTGCGTTCGTCTGTTGAAAGAGAGTCGGACCAAAATGCAGCGTGGTGGTTACTCATGTTCTTTAATAAAGAATAGACGATACATGAAATAACTATATATATACAAAACAACAAACGGAACGTGAAAACCTATACAGCCTGTCTGGTGAACAACTACACAGAGACAGGAACAACCACCCACGAAAACACTCACAGAATATGGCTGCCTAAATATGGTTCCCAATCAGAGACAACGATAAATCACCTGACTCTGATTGAGAACCACCTCAGGCAGCCATAGACTCAATTAGTCACCCCACAAAACCCCAGGACAAAAAACACACCACAATAACCCACATGTCACACACCTGGCCTGACCAAATAAAGAAAGAAAACACAAAATACTAAGACCAAGGCGTGACAATGTGGTTTAACTATGTGGGTAGTGATGCACCCCAGCATTATGTAGTTTAACTATGTGGGTAGTGTGGCAAACTCCAGCATTATGTAGTTTAACTATGTGGGTAGTGTGGCAACCCAGCATTATGTAGTTTAACTATGTGGTTTAACTATGGGTAGTGACGCACCCCAGCATTTATGTAGTTTAACTATGTGGTTTAACTATGTGGGTAGTGAACCACCCCAGCATTATGTAGTTTAACTATGTAGTTGCACCCCAGCATTATGTGGTTTAGGTATGTGTAGTGAACCACCCCAGCATTATGTAGTTTAACTATGTGGGTAGTGAACCACCCCAGCATTATGTGGTTTAACTATGTGGGTAGTGCTGCACTGGCATTATGTAGTTTAACTATGTGGGTAGTGAACCACCCCAGCATTATGTGGTTTAACTATGTGGGTAGTGCTGCCCAGCATTATGTAGTTTAACTATGTGGGTAGTTGAACCACCCCAGCATTATGTGGTTTAACTATAGGGTAGTGCTGCACCTTTTACAGCATTATGTAGTTTAACTATGTGGGTAGTGAACCACCCAGCATTATGTAGTTTAACTATGTGGGTAGAGGCACCCCAGCATTATGTAGTTTAACTATGTGGTTTAACTATGTGGGTAGTGATGCACCCCAGCATTATGTAGTTTAACTATGTGGGTAGTGCTGCACCCCAGCATTATGTAGTTTAACTATGTGGGTAGTGAACCACCCCAGCATTATGTAGTTTAACTTATGTGGGTAGTGACGCACCCCAGCATTATGTAGTTTAACTATGTGGTTTAACTATGTGGGTAGTGAACCACCCCAGCATTATGTAGTTTAACTATGTGGGTAGTGCTGCACCCCAGCATTATGTAGTTTAACTATGTGGGTAGTGCTGCACCCCAGCATTATGTAGTTTAACTATGTGGGTAGTGATGCACCCCAGCATTATGTGGTTTAACTATGTGGGTAGTGCTGCACCCCAGCATTATGTAGTTTAACTATGTGGGTAGTGAACCACCCCAGCATTATGTAGTTTAACTATGTGGGTAGTGAACCACCCCAGCATTATGTGGTTTAACTATGTGGGTAGTGCTGCACCCCAGCATTATGTAGTTTAACTATGTGGGTAGTGATGCACCCCAGCATTATGTAGTTTAACTATGTGGGTAGTGAACCACCCCAGCATTATGTGGTTTAACTATGTGGGTAGTGATGCACCCCAGCATTATGTAGTTGAACTATGTGGTTTAACTATGTGGGTAGTGCTGCACCCCAGCATTATGTAGTTTAACTATGTGGGTAGTGAACCACCCCAGCATTATGTGGTTTAACTCTGTGGGTAAATTACAGGAGAAGTTCACAAAAAATCCAGGAACTGCCAAGTGATTCCATACATTGAAACCTCTGTAGTTCAGTGAAGTTTGTCCTCTCCCCCTCTGTCTCCCCTGGAGTGCAGAACTGAGACAGCTGCAGAAACGGGTCGTGCTGGATGCCGGCCTCACTCTGCTCTGTTGGCAGTCCTTCCGTATCTCTGCTGCTATGGCAGTCGGCTACATAAAATATTATATCAAATAATCACATTTATTTTAGGTAGAAAAGTACACCTTTCCTGATTCAAAACCGCTTATACTTTTGACAAAATTAGCTAATGTGTACACTTCCAATAAAAGAATGAATTCATCCACAGTTTGCGTATTTATGCATTCAGTGACAACGGACCAGAGCCAGCAACGTCATGAGTCACGTGACCCGCAGCTGTTTCAGTTCTCCAGTAGAGGGGAGAGGAGAGAGGGGGAGAGGGGAGAGGGAGAGAGGGGGGAGAGGGGAGAGGGAGAGAGGGGGAGAGAGGGGAGAGGGAGAGGGGAGAGGGCCAACTCCACTGAACTTGCTTCAATCTATGGAATCACTTGGGAGTTCCTGGATTTTGGGTAAACTTCTCCTTTAAGAGATGTTGGTTTATAAGTTCAATAAATGACATTGTGCCATAAATTCCATGGCCTCATTGAACAATTGATTTAAACATTTAATTTGTTTCTTAACCTCTGCTTTCATTAATATTATGTAATCAGAAAAAAGTGATTGAAGTTGTGAATTCACGAGATTCTGTGGTTATTCATCGGCAAGGCTTTGTCGTGGTTAAACATTTTTGTTGTTGTGTTACTGATGAACCAGGAGAGAGGGGCTTTGTCCCAAGTATGTCTCCTCCCTCAAAGTGTTACTTGTTCGGCTTCTAACCACTAGTGGTTAGAGCGTTGGGCCACCACTGAAAGGTTGCTGGATCAAATCCCCCGAGCTGACAAGGTAAAATCTGTCGTTCTGCCCCGAACAAGGCAGCAACCCACAGTTCCCCGGTAAGCTGTCATTGTAAATACGAATTGGTTCTTAACTTGACTTGCCTAGTTAAATAAAGGTTAAATAAAAATATTTTAAAAATCATTCACAAGGAGATTACTGGTTTAAGAAAAATGAAGGAAACTCCCACTAATCCATGCCTCCACCAATCCAATGCTTCAAGATTTGTGGGAAGTAGTGAACAAGTGCACACTTCAGGAGAAAGGGGATATTATTATGATGTACCCTGGTTCAAGCGTGCACACATTAATGAAACCTCAACTGTTTATCTTGTCTTCCTCTGCAGGAATTTGTTCCCAGCTAACCTTGTGGCTGCAGCATTCCGTTCTGTAAGTATATCTATCTCTCTCTCCACCCCCTCGTCATCTTTCTCTCCTCTCTGTCTCGACCTATCAGTCTCTCTCTTCACCCCTTGTCATCTCTCTCTCCTCTCTTCATATCTTTCTCTAACTTTCTTCTTTCTTCACCCCTCGTCATCTTTCTCTCTCCTCTCTGTCTCGGACCCGATGAGTCTATCTCCCTCTCTTCATCTCTCTTATTCTAACTTTCTTTCTCTCTTCACCCCTGCGTCATCTTTCTCTCCCTTCTCTGTCTCGACCGATCAGTCTCTCTCCCTTCTCTTCATCTCTTTTTCTAACTTTTTTCTCTCTTCATCCTCTGTCTCTCTCTTCACCTCTCTCTCTCTCTCTCCACCTCTCTGTCTCTCTCACACACACACACATAGTGTCCTATGCTCACCTCTTCATATATATACCATAAATCATTTCCTAAGCGTTAAAAGTCTATATAAGGTCATTAAGGAAGAGACTCAGAATAAAGAGAGTTCTGCTCCTCTCGTCTTAGCACCTCTCATCTTCCTTTCACCAACCGTTACCATAGTGAGGTGATTCCATTCCAAACAAGCAGCAACCTGTCTCGCCTCGTTGCTCTTTAATGTGCCCAGTGGCTGCCCGGTACCATTTCCTGGAACTGTGTGAGTGTCTGTCTATTAAGGCTAAAGAGGGTCAGGAGGTTCAATTTTGGGGAGGAACACACAGGCAAATGTGTCCTTTTATCCATGTTCTCATGGGGACATTTAGGATTTCAGGTCCCCACGAGGATAGAGAAGAACAAGACCACAACACACACGCACACACACACACACACACACACACACACACATACACACACACACGCACACACACACACACACACACACACACACACACACACACACACACACACACACACACACACACACACACACACACACACACACACACACACACACACACACACACACACACACACACACACACACACACACACACACACACACACACACACACAGAGCGGAATAATAATCATCAGCAGGCCAGGAATAAGAAATGACATCCATGTAATGTCTTTTCATTCATATTACTGATACCAAACATTAACAAAACAACACCAGAACAATTAATCATTACTATAATTCAGTTTTAATAAACCTGTCATCTCATCTACATCTGTACCTGTTGTACTACATCATGGTAAACCTGTTGTCATCCTGTAGTGGTGTCATCTACTGTAGTATTACATCATCTGTTGTCATCTACTGGTATTACATAAAACCTGTTTGTCATCTACTGTCACCATCTACTGTACTACATCATGGTAAAACCTGTTGTCACCATCTACTGTAGTATTACATCATGGTAAACCCTGTTGTCATCTACTGTAGTATTACATCATGGTAAAACCTGTTGTCACCATCTACTGTAGTATTACATCATGGTAAAACCTGTTGTCACCATCTACTGTAGTATTACATCATGGTAAAACCTGTTGTCACCATCTACTGTAGTATTACATCATGGTAAAACCTGTTGCCATCTACTGTAGTATTACATCATGGTAAAACCTGTTGTCACCATCTACTGTAGTATTACATCATGGTAAAACCTGTTGTCACCATCTACTGTAGTATTACATCATGGTAAAACCTGTTGCCATCTACTGTAGTATTACATCATGGTAAAACCTGTTGCCATCTACTGTAGTATTACATCATGGTAAAACCTGTTGTCACCATCTACTGTAGTATTACATCATGGTAAAACCTGTTGTCATCTACTGTAGTATTACATCATGGTAAAACCTGTTGTCACCATCTACTGTAGTATTACATCATGGTAAAACCTGTTGTCATCTACTGTAGTATTACATCATGGTAAAACCTGTTGTCACCATCTACTGTAGTATTACATCATGGTAAAACCTGTTGTCACCATCTACTGTAGTATTACATCATGGTAAAACCTGTTGTCACCATCTACTGTAGTATTACATCATGGTAAAACCTGTTGTCACCATCTACTGTAGTATTACATCATGGTAAAACCTGTTGTCACCATCTACTGTAGTATTACATCATGGTAAAACCTGTTGTCACCATCTACTGTAGTATTACATCATGGTAAAACCTGTTGTCATCTACTGTAGTACGACATCATGGTTAAACCTGTTGTCATCTACTGTAGGGTACAGCGTCAGGCAGATGGGATGTGGTAGAGTAAAGGGGGGTGTAACAGAGAGATGTATGGGGGCGGAACTGAACACAGATTACATATGTGGACACTGTCCACTGAGAATAGCCCCCTATTGACACTGATAGACAGGTACTGATGGACTGAAACATATTTTAAAGAGAGAGAGAGGGAGAGAGAGAGAAACAAGAGACAGGTACTGATGGACTGAAACATACATGTTTTAGAGAGAGAGAGATAAAGACCAGACCACATTTATACCCTCCACACTTATCTACTCATGTTTTGTAGACTTCAAGAAAGAATTTGATTAAATTTGGAAAAAATGTATTTTTGATAAATGAATAGAAACTGGTGATCTTATTAAATCAATGTACACTAAAAACAAATGTGTGGTTAAAATTGGCAACAAACAAGGCTGCTCAATTAGTCCAACACTAGTTAACATCTACATTAATGAATTGGGAAAATCATTAGAAGAATCTGCAGCACCTGGTCTCACTCTACACAACACTGAAAACAAGGCACCTGGTCTCACTCTACACAACACTGAAATCAAGGCACCTGGTCTCACTCTACACAACACTGAAATCAAGGCAACTCTACACAACACTGAAATCAAGGCACCTGGTCTCACTCTACACAACACTGAAATCAAGGCAGGCACACTGAAATCAAGGCACCTGGTCTCACTCTACACAACACTGAAATCAAGGCACCTGGTCTCACTGTACACAACACTGAAATCAAGGCACCTGGTCTCACTCTACACAACACTGAAATCAAGGCACCTGGTCTCACTCTACACAACACTGAAAACAAGGCACCTGGTCTCACTCTACACAACACTGAAATCAAGTGTCTGCTGTAGACAGATGACCTGGTGCTGCTGTCTCCCACTAAGGAGTTACAGCATCACCTAGATCATCTGCACAGGTTCTGTCAGACCTGGGCTCTGACCGTTAACCACAGGTTCTGTCAGACCTGGGCTCTGACCGTTAACCACAGGTTCTGTCAGACCTGGGCTCTGACCGTTAATCGCAGGTTCTGTTAGACCTGGGCTTTGCCCGTTAATCACAGGTTCTGTCAGACCTGGGCTCTGCCGTTAATCACAGGTTCTGTTAGACCTGGGCTCTGACACCTCACAAGCTACAGACAACAGACAACATGGAAAGCGGCACGCACAGCTAGGGACCATGTTCACAAATCTGATTGACCTTTAGCCATGTCTTCAAGCATTTTGTGAAAGTGTGATATGTGGTGCAGTTATGTGTGTCTGATGGCAGTGTATTCCAGACATGGGAAGCTCTCACAGAGAATGCAGATTTACTAAAGGTGCTTTTCCTTAGGGAACTATACAGTCACCTCTCATGGCAGACCTTGTGGATCTGCTGCCATATGTCTGGGTTTTCTGTTAAACAAAAAATATTGAGTGGAGGGGAGCCAGGCCATTAGGATCTTGAATACAAGACATGCGTCGGTGTATTGCACAAGATTTTCCCAACTCAAGAGCTCATGTTTTCTAAGGATGTGACAATGATGATGGCTATCCTATCAAGCACTTTGAGAGCCTGTTTGTAGACAGACTGAATAGGTTTTAATGTTGTACAGCAAGCTTGGGCCCAACTAGTCAAGCAGTATGTTAAGTGCGGGAGTATCATAGATTTGAAGTACAGTTTTGCTACCTCGAAATAAATCGGAAATTAGCTAGATTGAATTTAGTTATTTGAATTACCTTTTTCACATGCTTTTTAAAAGAGAGGTTGGAATCAAGTATGATGCCAAGGTACTTAAAATCGGATACCACCTGGAGCTTCTCCCCTGACACATAGACATCTGGCTCAGTAGCATCTGTTGCCCTCTTTGTGAAGAACATGCAAACAGTTTTTTTTTCACATTGAGATGCAAACACGAGTCACTGAGCCACTTTGTAACCTGGACCATTACAGTAGTGAGTTCTTGTGCAGCTTGTTGTTTGCTCTTTGCATGCACATATATCACTGTATCATCTGCATACATTTGAACTTCAGACCCAGTACATACAGAAGGCAGATCATTAATGTACAGGCTGAACAGGAGGGGCCCCAGTATTGACCCTTGGGGCACGCCCACATCATAGCTACGAGTGGGCGACAGCTCATTGCTCACTCTGACACACTGAGTTCTGCCTTCAAGGTATGATTTCATCCATCTCAAGGCATCAGGGGAAAAGTTGAACTTGGACAATTTTGTGACGAGAATCTCATGGTTAACAGTATCAAAAGCCTTCCTTAGCTCCAGAAACACAGCCCCAACAGCACCCCCTTTGTCCATCTTGGACTTCACATTTTCAGAAGAAAGCAGTTGGCCGTTTCTGTGGAGTGTTTCGCTCTGAAGCCAAACTGCATGGAGTGTAATGTGAAGGGACTGTTGTTGAGGTGGGCAATCAGTTGTTCTGCTACACACTTTTCAACAACCTTTGACACCACAGGTAGTATACTAATGGGCCTGTAGTTACTCACGTCAGCAGGGTCGCCTGATTTAAAGATGACTTCCATACCCTTGGAAACACACCGAGACCAATAGATGTGTTGGTGACCTTAGTAATGGGGCCAATGAGTGACTCTTTGTAGTTTTTAAGAAAGGTAGAGTCCATCCCAAACACATCTTTGGCTTTAGAGTTCTTTAGTGAGCTAAACACCTTGTTCACCTTTGACTCAGAAACCTCCCTTATGATGAAGACAGGTTGAGTGTCATTCACTAGCACTGAGCCCAAGAAATCAGTGGAGGGGTTCTGTGTCAGTAACCTGACAGAGTCAATAAAGTAGGAATTGAAGGCTGTTGCTATTTCAACTGCATCCTGTGTTAGATTGTTATTCACCATGATTTCTAGTCTTTTTGCAGTGTTACTATGGTCTTTCCCTGTTAACTTTTTAGATTCTCCCATATCAATTTAGAATTTTCCTTTGCTTCACCAATTATGTTAATAAAAAAGTTTGCCTTGGCCTGTCTGATTTCTTTTATCACCTTATTTCTCAACATGGTAGTGTTAAGATTTCCCTTCACTGGAACTAAGGGGCCTAGACCGAACCATGAAAAACAGCCCCAGACCATTATTCCTCCTCCACCAAACTTTACAGTTGGCACTATGCATTGGGGCAGGTAGTGTTCTCTTGGCATCCGCCAAACTCAGATTAGTCTGACTGCCAGATGGTAAGCGTGATTCATAATTCCAGAGAACATGTTTCCACTGCTCCAGAGTCCAATGGCGGTGAGCTTTACACCACTCCAGTGGCTTGACATTGCGCATGGTAATCTTAGGCTTGTGCGGCTGCTCGGGCCATGGAAACCCATTTCATGAAGCTCACTCGACGAACAGTTCTTGTGCTGACGTTGCTTCCAGAGGCCGCTTGGAACTCGGAAGAAAGTGTTGCAATCGAGGACAGACAATTTTTACATTCTGCGAGCTTCAGCACTTGGTGGTCCCATTCTGTGAGCTTGTGTGGCCTACCACTTCGTCGCTGAGCTGTTGTTGCTCCTAGACGTTTTCATTTCACCACTGCACTTACAGTTGACCGGGGCAGTTCTAGCAGGGCAGAAATTTGAAGAATTTACTTGTTGGAAAGGTGGCATCCTATGACGATGCCACGTTGAAAGTCACTGAGCTCTTCAGTAAGGCCATTCTACTGCCAATGTTTTTCTATGGAGATTGCATGTCTGTGTGTTAGATTTTAAAAACCTATCAGCAATGGGTGTGGCTGAAATAGCCGAATCCACTAATTTGAAGGGGTGTCCACATACACTATATATACAAAAGTATCTAGCTACCTGCAACACAGGTATCTTTCGTATGGCGGTAAATTAGTTCAGAGACAAAGCAAGAAGATCATTCTATGCCATTAAAAGAAACATTAATATTCACCAGTTTGGGCTGGCTAGTGGCATCAGTGCTATTAGTGTGTGTGTGTGTGTGTGTGTGTGTGTGTGTGTGTGTGTGTGTGTGTGTGTGTGTGTGTGTGTGTGTGTGTGTGTGTGTGTGTGTGTGTGTGTGCGTGCGTGCGTGCGTGCGTGCGTGCGTGCGTGCGTGCGTGCGTGTGTGTGTGTGTGTTGTTTGGCGAATGGTAGGGGGCCAGCTGAACAGCAGTGGGGGTCCAGATCTTTCAGAGTGCAGGGACTTAATGGACAGAGAGGAAAAAGGAGTGTGTGTGTGTGAGAACAGGGAGAGGGTCTCTGCCATTGTCTGCTGGTCTCTGGTTGCCAGGTCCTGCCAGGTCCTCTCCACCACAGCTCTGAAGATGCTTTGTGTCTCTGCTGGTCTCTGGTCCCATAAAGAACAATCAGTTCTTACTAAAATGACTTTTATCTTATTTTTTTATTTTTTAAAATCAGAAACTAAATACATCTGAAACAGGCATTCATCAGCACAGGAACTAAAGACACATCTCTGAAACAGGCATTCATCAGCACAGGAACTAAAGACACATCTCTGAAACAGGCATTTCAGCACAGGAACAAGACACATCTCTCAGCACAGGAACTAAAGACACATCTCTGAAACAGGCATTCATCAGCACAGGAACTAAAGACACATCTCTGAAACAGGCATTCATCAGCACAGGAACTAAAGACACATCTCTGAAACAGGCATTCATCGGCACAGGAACTAAAGACACATCTCTGAAACAGGCATTCATCAGCACAGGAACTAAAGACACATCTCTGAAACAGGCATTCATCAGCACAGGAACTAAAGACACATCTGAAACAGGCATTCATCAGCACAGGAACTAAAGACACATCTGAAACAGGCATTCATCAGCACAGGAACTAAAGACACATCTCTGAAACAGGCATTCATCAGCACAGGAACTAAAGACACATCTCTGAAACAGGCATTCATCAGCACAGGAACTAAAGACACATCTCTGAAACAGGCATTCATCGGCACAGGAACTAAAGACACATCTCTGAAACAGGCATTCATCAGCACAGGAACTAAAGACACATCTCTGAAACAGGCATTCATCAAACAGGAACTAAAGACACATCTCTGAAACAGGCATTCATCAGCACAGGAACTAAAGACACATCTCTGAAACAGGCATTCATCAGCACAGGAACTAAAGACACATCTCTGAAACAGGCATTCATCAGCACAGGAACTAAAGAAACATATCACAAACAGGCATTCATCAGCACAGGAACTAAAGACATCTCTGAAACAGGGTCTCCAAATCTGTTTAGTGTTTACATGTACTGGTGCTACCCTGTTATTTATTGAAGGGTATAAAACGTAGAGTTCAGGAAGGATCACAATTATAGAGCTAGAATGTAAAAATGACTCATGGTTTTAGCTTTCATTCCCATCTGATCTGAAGAACATTGGAGCAAACCTTGCACAGGTGTAAACACTTACTACATCTGACAATAAATACTTAATCCTAAGTACTTTAATTTAACTAGTTACTTGTTTATGAAAGGCTTTGTTAACATTATGTACTTGCAAATAATTGTTGTTTAAATAAAGTTATTATTATTTAAATATTCTATTGATGTTTTCTCTGTCTCTCTCTCCGTGTCACAGTATGCCACTGATTACAAGATGGTCGCCGTGGGAAACACACCAATGGAACCGTCCTCTACCAGAAGGTGCTTATTATGACATCCTCATATTTGTTGGTTTGTTTGTTTGATTGTTTGTTAGGGTCTCATTTAGCCTGTCATTGGCTATTCGTCCAAGAAAGACCGAAATACTCAAACGAATGACAATTTAAGGAAGTGGAATTACAACCACAGTACAGTAAGAACAAAGACATATTGGAAACATACACTATAAAAGAACAGGTGTCTGTGTTGGAGATTGATGGGGCTGGTCCACAGATAGGAGGGGGCTGGTGCACAGACAGGAGGGGGACAGACAGGAGGGGGCTGGTTCACAGACAGGAGGGGTCTGGTTCACAGACAGGAGGGGGCTGGTTCACAGACAGGAGGAGGCTGGTTCACAGGACAGGAGGGGGCTGGTTCACAGACAGAGGGGGCTGGTTCACAGACAGGAGGGGCTGGTCCACAGACAGGAGGGGCTGGTCCACGGACAGGAGGGATCTGTTCCACAGACAGGAGGGATCATGGGTCCACAGACAGGAGGGATCTGTTCCACAGACAGGAGAATCTGGTCCACAGACAGGAGGGGGCTGGTCCACAGACAGGAGGGGCTGGTCCACAGACAGGGAGGGGCTGTTCCACAGACAGGAGGGATCTGGTCCACAGACAGGAGGGGGCTGGTCCACAGACAGGAGGGATCTGGTTCACAGACAGGAGGGATCTGGTTCACAGACAGGAGGTATCTGGTTCACAGACAGGAGGGATCTGGTTCACAGACAGGAGGGATCTGGTTCACAGACAGGAGGGGGCTGGTCCACAGACAGGAGGGATCTGGTTCACAGACAGGAGGGATCTGGTCCACAGACAGGAGGGATCTGGTCCACAGACAGGAGGGGGCTGGTCCACAGACGAGGGGGCTGTTCCACAGACAGGAGGGATCTGGTCCACAGACAGGAGGGGGCTGGTCCACAGACAGGAGGGATCTGGTTCACAGACAGGAGGGATCTGGTCCACAGACAGGAGGGATCTGTTCCACAGACAGGAGGGGGCTGGTCCACAGACAGGAGGGATCTGGTTCACAGACAGGAGGGATCTGGTTCACAGACAGGAGGGGGCTGGTCCATAGACAGGGCAAATAACGAAACAGACAGGAAGAAAGTGGAAATGGAGTGAAGATCCTAGTCACCATATTCTGCGCTATTCTGTGTTATTGGGGGTACATCCCAAACAGCCCTGGGTCTGGTATTGGGGGTTAGTCCCAAACAGTTCTGGGTCTGGTATTGGGGGTTAGTCCCAAACAGTCCTGTGTCTGGTATTGGGGGTACGTCCCAAACAGCCCTGGGTCTGGTATGGGGTACGTCCCAAACAGCTCTGGGTCTGGTATTGGGGGTACGTCCCAAACAGCTCTGGGTCTGGTATTGGGGGTACGTCCCAAACAGCCCTGGGTCTGGTATTGGGGATACGTCCCAAACAGCTCTGGGTCTGGTATTGGGGTACGTCCCAAACAGCCCTGGGTCTGGTATTGGGGGTACGTCCTGGGTCTGGTATTGGGGGTACGTCCCAAACAGCTCTGGGTCTGGTATTGGGGTCGTCCCAAACAGCCCTGGGTCTGGTATTGGGATACGTCCCAAACAGCTCTGGGTCTGGTATTGGGGGTACGTCCCAAACAGCCCTGGGTCTGGTATTGGGGGTACGTCCTGGGTCTGGTATTGGGGGTACGTCCCAAACAGCTCTGGGTCTGGTATTGGGGGTACGTCCCAAACAGCCCTGGGTCTGGTATTGGGGGTACGTCCTGGGTCTGGTATTGGGGTACGTCCCAAACAGCTCTGGGTCTGGTATTGGGGGTACGTCCCAAACAGCTCTGGGTCTGGTATTGGGGGTACGTCCCAAACAGCCCTGGGTCTGGTATTGGGGGTACGTCCCAAACAGCTCTGGGTCTGGTATTGGGGTTAGTCCCAAACAGCTCTGGGTCTGGTATTGGGGTACGTCCCAAACAGCTCTGGGTCTGGTATTGGGGGTACGTCCCAAACAGCTCTGGGTCTGGTATTGGGGGTACGTCCCAAACAGCCCTGGGTCTGGTATTGGGGGTACGTCCCAAACAGCCCTGGGTCTGGTATTGGGGGTACGTCCCAAACAGCCCTGGGTCTGGTATTGGGGGTAGCCTGGGTCTGGTATTGGGGGTCGTCCTGGGTCTGGTATTGGGGTACGTCCTGGGTCTGGTATTGGGGTACATCCCAAACAGCTATGAGAGACCAGTGGGAGGACAACGTACTGGACAACGTACTGACACACTCACACTGTTCTATGATTCACTGTCCAATGTTGAAGACACTTGTCACGATACGCACGCAAGTGACCAGCCGCTTCCATAGCAACACACAGAGCAATATCCCTGGAGCCTGGTAACAAACAGAAAGGACTCAATACAAGTTTAACACTTCTTTCTTTAAAATGTGATCAGTATTCATCCACATCCTTAAGCCTGATCAGACCAAGCTACTCTGTTGTGACGTCAATGTCAGTCACTGTCCTGTGTTTGTTCAGTTATGCCATGTGTCATAGTCAGCCCTTATGTAGCCAGGCAGGCCCGGACTGTTGGCCCGCTAGCATGTACGTTTGACCAACGACTCTGCCTTTAAGAGAGAGAGAGTCCAAACAGGGAACACTGGTCTGGCACGGTCCGAGGATGGATTCCTGGCAAGGAGATATTCCTGGAGCGACTGTTGTCCAGATACACTCAGATGTAGTGGCTGGTTGGCATTGCAGAGTGTTTGTGTGTATGTGTGCATGTGTACAGAGCTGGGGTGAGAAGGTCAACCATCGCTACAGGAAAACGTCACAGAATTTTGTTCTCTGTTTTCTTTTCTGTGTGAATTTCAGAAGACTTTTGAAAAAAGAAAAAGAGAACAAATTCTGTATCACCAAGATACTTATGTCCAGATGATATGAGCTCCCACCCACCTGTCTGAGGAAGATTCAGTAGTCTACCATTTTAAAAGGCTACAGATGTAAAAAGAACAGAAAGGCCTGCAAACCCTGTTCCTGCAGATGCTGCCTGCAAACCCTGTTCCTGCAGATGCTGCCTGCAAACCTTGTTCCTGCAGATGCTGCCTGCAAACCCTGTTCCTGCAGATGCTGCCAACTATCACCTCTGTTGACAATGTTTTGATCCCAAAGAGCTTCATGAGGTGAAAACATGTCGGCACAGCGGCTTCACAGGGGACGATGTTCCAAAGAAAACGAAACGCCAACCAACGTGACATGTCGGTTCACCATGAACATGGAATAAAATACACAGATGACCACCATGCAATGGTTAATGTGCGCAGCTCGACTGCACTGCACTCGGCTTGGAACGTGACAATGTTTCTGACTTGTTGACCTGACCTCCAAGCGAGGCTGGAAGGAAGCCCAGCCATGTCATCACTCAGCTGGGTAGTTTTCTGAATCGCCCTTGTACCCAGCTGTCAGACTGACATGGATATGCGTCCCAAATGCCACTATATTACCTATATAGTGCACTACTTTTAACCAGGGCCCTATGGCACTTTATAGGGATTATGGTACCATTTGGGACGCTCCCATAGAAATGCTTGGCTCATTCATTGGCAGAGAATTACCAGTCTATGAGGGGTACTGATGAACAGACACGGTAGACCCTCCTCTGACCAGTGCCAGTAATGGTGGGTCCCCTAAAGGGGTCAATAGGAGCATAGCTCTTTTCTCTGTTCTGAATATCATTTGAGGAGACTATATAAATGGTAGCCTACTGAATCAAATAAACTGAAAGCCTATGTTCAGATGTTCTAATGTTCTGTGTTCTGATGTCCTATGTTCTGATGTCCTATGTTCTGATGTCCTGTGTTCTGATGTTCTATGTTCTGTGTTCTGATGTCTATGTTCTGATGTTCTATGTTCTGATGTTCTGTGTTCTGATGTCCTATGTTCTGATGTCCTATGCTCTGATGTTCTATGTTCTGATGTTCTGTTCTGATTCTATGTTCTGATGTTCTATGTTCTGTGTTCTGATGTCCTATGTTCTATGTTCTGTTCTGTGTTCTGATGTCCTATGTTCTGATGTTCTGATTCCTGATGTTTTGATGTCCTATGTTCTGTGTTCTGATGTCCTATGTTCTGATGTTCTGATTTCTGATGTTCTGATGTCCTATGTTCTGGTGTTCTGATGTTCTGTGTTCTGATGTCCTGTGTTCTGATGTCCTATGTTCTGATGTTCTGATTTCTGATGTTCTGATGTCCTATGTTCTGATGTTCTGATGTTCTGATGTCCTATGTTCTGATGTTCTGATGTTCTGATGTCTATGTTCTATGTTCTGATGTTCTGATTTCTGATGTTCTGATGTCCTATGTTCTGATGTTCTGATGTCCTGTGTTCTGATGTCCTATGTTCTGATGTTCTGATGTCCTGTGTTCTGATGTTCTATGTTCTGATGTTCTGATGTCCTATGTTCTGATGTTCTGATGTCCTATGTTCTGATGTTCTGATGTCCTATGTTCTGATGTTCTGTGTTCTGATGTCCTATGT
This sequence comes from Oncorhynchus gorbuscha, assembly GCF_021184085.1. Lineage (NCBI taxonomy): Eukaryota > Metazoa > Chordata > Actinopteri > Salmoniformes > Salmonidae > Oncorhynchus > Oncorhynchus gorbuscha. The sequence continues at coordinate 31,265 of NW_025748454.1, forward strand.
TCTGATGTCCTATGTTCTGGGACATGTTTCAGTATGGCGTCCAGATGGGAATATTGACGAATACGCTGATTCGGTGTGCGAGTTCATTAGAACGTGCGTCGAAGATGTCGTTCCCATAGCAACGATAAAAACATTCCCTAACCAGAAACCGTGGATTGATGGCAGCATTCGCGTGAAACTGAAAGCGCGAACCACTGCTTTTAATCAGGGCAAGGTGTCTGGCAACATGACTGAATACAAACAGTGCAGCTATTCCCTCCGTAAGGCTATCAAACAAGCTAAGCGTCCAGTACAGAGACAAAGTGGAATCTCAATTCAATGGCTCAGACACAAGAGGCATGTGGCAGGGTCTACAGTCAATCACGGACTACAAGATGAAATCCAGCCCAGTCACGGACCAGGATGTCTTGCTCCCAGGCAGACTAAATAACTTTTTGCCCGCTTTGAGGACAATACAGTGCCACTGACACGGCCTGCAACGAAACATGCGGTCTCTCCTTCACTGCAGCCGAGGTGAGTAAGACATTTAAACGTGTTAACCCTCGCAAGGCTGCAGGCCCAGACTGTCATGCAGGTGAATGAGGACCCAAAAGCGACTTGGCGAAAACAGAGTCTTTAATCCAGTAAAAGTAATTCTACAAACATAAGACATAATTCCACTCGTAATGACGAGAACAGACTGGAGACTCGATCCAAGAACTGCAGGTTGCCTCGGGAAGGCACTTGAACCTAGCAGACTCAGACACCCACTCTCACGCAGCATCTGAGGAAACACGACACGACAGGGCGATACACAGACACAGCACGGTGAACAATAGACAAGGATCCGACAGGGCAGGAACGGAAAACAAGGAGAGAAATAGGGACTCTAATCAGGGAAAAGAATAGGGAACAGGTGTGGGAAGACTAAATGATTGATTAGGGAATAGGAACAGCTGGGAGCAGGAACGGAACGATAGAGAGAAGAGAGAGGAAGGGAGAGAGAAAAAGGGGAGCAGACCTAAAAAGACCAGCAGGGGAAAATGAACAGAGGGAAAAGCCAAATGACAAGACAATCTAAGACAAAACATGACACAGACGGCATCCCAGCCGCGCCCTCCGAACATCGCAGCCAGCTGGCCGGTGTGTTTACGGACCTATTCAATCAATCCCTATACCAGTCTGCTGTTCCCACATGCTTCAAGAGGGCCACCATTGTTCCTGTTCCCAAAAAGCTAAGGTAACTGAGCTAACGACTACCGCCCCGTAGCACTCACTTCCGTCATCATGAAGTGCTTTGAGAGACTAGTCAAGGACCATATCACCTCCACCTACCTGACACCCTAGACCCACTCCAATTTGCCTACCACCCAAATAGGTCCACAGACGATGCAATCTCAGCCACACTGCACACTGCCCTAACCCACCTGGACAAGGAATACCTATGTGAGAATGCTGTTCATCGACTACAGCTCGGCATTCAACACCATAGTACCCTCCAGCTCGTCATCAAGCTCAGACCCTGGGTCTCGGCCCATGTGCAGCTGGGTACTGGACTTCCTGACGGGCCGCCCCCAGGTGGTGAGGGCAGGCAACATCTCCTCCCGCTGATCCTCAACAGGGGCCCCACAAGGGTGCGTTCTGAGCCTTCTCCTGTACTCCCTGTTCACCCACGACTGCGTGGTCACGCACGCCTCCAACTCAATCATCAAGTTTGCGGACGACACAACAGTGGTAGGCTTGATTACCAACAACGACGAGACGGCCTACAGGGAGGAGGTGAGGGCCCTTGGAGTGTGGTGTCAGGAAAATAACCTCACACTCAACGTCAACAAAACTAAGGAGATGATTGTGGACTTCAGGAAACAGCAGAGGGAACACCCCTATCCACATCGATGGAACAGTAGTGGAGAGGGTAGCTAGTTTTAAGTTCCTCGGCATACACATCACAGACAAACTGAATTGGTCCACTCACACTGACAGCGTCGTGAAGAAGGCGCAGCAGCGCCTATTCAACCTCAGGAGGCTGAAGAAATTCGGCTTGTCACCAAAAGCACTCACAAACTTCTACAGATGCACAATCGAGAGCATCCTGGCGGGCTGTATCACCGCCTGGTACGGCAACTGCTCCGCCCTCAACCGTAAGGCTCTCCAGAGGGTAGTGAGGACTGCACAACGCATCACCGGGGGCAAACTACCTGCCCTCCAGGACACCTACACCACCCGTTGTTACAGGAAGGCCATAAAGATCATCAAGGACATCAACCACCCGAACCACTGCCTGTTCACCCCGCTATCATCCAGAAGGCGAGGTCAGTACAGGTGCATCAAAGCTGGGACCGAGAGACTGAAAAACAGCTTCTATCTCAAGGCCATCAGACTGTTAAATAGCCACCACTAACATTGAGTGGCTGCTGCCAACACACTGTCATTGACACTGACCCAACTCCAGCCATTTTAATAATGGGAATTGATGGGAAATGATGTAAATATATCACTAGCCACTTTAAACAATGCTACCTTATATAATGTTACTTACCCTACATTATTCATCTCATATGCATATGTATATACTGTACTCTACAACATCGACTGCATCCTTATGTAACACATGTATCACTAGCCACTTTAACTATGCCACTTTGTTTACTTTGTCTACACACTCATCTCATATGTATATACTGTACTCGATACCATCTACTGTATGCTGCTCTGTACCATCACTCATTCATATATCCTTATGTACATGTTCCTTATCCCCTTACACTGTGTATAAGACAGTAGTTTTGGAATTGTTAGTTAGATTACTTGTTGGTTATCACTGCATTGTCGGAACTAGAAGCACAAGCATTTCGCTACACTCGCATTAACATCTGCTAACCATGTGTATGTGACAAATAAAATTTGATTTGATTTGATTTGATGTCCTATGTTCTGATGTCCTATGTTCTGATGTTCTGTGTTCTGATGTCCTATGTTCTGATGTCCTATGTTCTGATGTCCTATGTTCTGATGTCCTATGTTCTGATGTCCTGTGTTCTGATGTCCTATGTTCTGATGTCCTATGTTCTGATGTCCTATGTTCTGATGTTCTGTGTTCTGATGTCCTATGTTCTGATGTCCTATGTTCTGATGTCCTATGTTCTGATGTCCTATGTTCTGATGTCCTGTGTTCTGATGTCCTATGTTCTGATGTCCTATGTTCTGATGTTCTGATGTCCTATGTTCTGATGTTCTGTGTTCTGATGTCCTGTGTTCTGATGTCCTATGTTCTGATGTTCTGATTTCTGATGTTCTGATGTCCTATGTTCTGATGTTCTGATGTTCTGTGTTCTGATGTCCTATGTTCTGATGTTCTGATTTCTGATGTTCTGATGTTCTGTGTTCTGATGTCCTATGTTCTGATGTTCTGATTTCTGATGTTCTGATGTTCTGTGTTCTGATGTCCTATTTTCTGATGTTCTGATTTCTGATGTTCTGATGTTCTGTGTTCTGATGTCCTATGTTCTGTGTTCTGATGTCCTATGTTCTGATGTTCTGAT
>NW_025748455.1:0-17500 GCF_021184085.1 Oncorhynchus gorbuscha
GAGGAACAGGACCAACAACCACTACTATTGTGGAGGAACAGGACCCACAACCACCACTACTCCTGTGGAGGAACAGGACCCTCAACCACCACTACTACTGTGGAGGAACAGGACCCACAACCACCACTACTACTGTGGAGGAACAGGACCCACAACCACCACTACTACTGTGGAGGAACAGGATCCTCAACCACCACTACTACTGTGGAGGAACAGGACCCTCAACCACCACTACTACTGTGGAGGAACAGGACCCTCAACCACCACTACTACTGTGGAGGAACAGGACCCACAACCACCACTACTACTGTGGAGGAACAGGACCCTCAACCACCACCACTACTGTGGAGGAACAGGACCAACCACCACTACTACTGTGGAGGAACAGGACCAACCACCACTACTACTGTGGAGGAACAGGACCAACCACCACTACTACTGTGGAGGAACAGGACCAACCACTACTACTGTGGAGGAACAGGACCCACAACCACCACTACTACTGTGGAGGAACAGGACCCACAACCACCACTACTACTGTGGAGGAACAGGACCAACCACCACTACTACTGTGGAGGAACAGGACCCACAACCACCACTACTCCTGTGGAGGAACAGGACCCTCAACCACCACTACTACTGTGGAGGAACAGGACCCACAACCGCCACTACTACTGTGGAGGAACAGGACCCACAACCACTACTACTGTGGAGGAACAGGATCCTCAACCACCACTACTACTGTGGAGGAACAGGACCCTCAACCACCACTACTACTGTGGAGGAACAGGACCCTCAACCACCACTACTACTGTGGAGGAACAGGACCCACAACCACCACTACTACTGTGGAGGAACAGGACCCTCAACAACCACTACTACTACTGTGGAGGAACAGGACCCACAACCACCACTACTACTGTGGAGGAACAGAACCCACAACCACCACCACTACTACTGTGGAGGAACAGGACCCACAACCACCACTACTACTGTGGAGGAACAGGACCCACAACCACCACTACTACTGTGGAGGAACAGGATCCTCAACCACCACTACTACTGTGGAGGAACAGGACCCACAACCACCACTACTACTGTGGAGGAACAGGACCCTCAACCACCACCACTACTACTGTGGAGGAACAGGATCCTCAACCACCACTACTACTGTGGAGGAACAGGACCCACAACCACCACTACTACTGTGGAGGAACAGGACCCACAACCACCACTAATACTGTGGAGGAACAGAACCAACCACCACTACTACTGTGGAGGAACAGAACCCACAACCACCACTACTACTGTGGAGGAACAGGACCAACCACCACTACTACTGTGGAGGAACAGGACCCTCAACCACCACCACTACTGTGGAGGAACAGGACCAACCACCACTACTACTGTGGAGGAACAGGACCAACCACCACTACTACTGTGGAGGAACAGGACCAACCACCACTACTACTGTGGAGGAACAGGACCAACCACTACTACTGTGGAGGAACAGGACCCACAACCACCACTACTACTGTGGAGGAACAGGACCCACAACCACCACTACTACTGTGGAGGAACAGGACCCACAACCACCACTACTACTGTGGAGGAACAGGACCCTCAACCACCACTACTACTACTGTGGAGGAACAGGACCCACAACCACCACTACTACTGTGGAGGAACAGAACCCACAACCACCACCACTACTACTGTGGAGGAACAGGACCCACAACCACCACTACTACTGTGGAGGAACAGGACCCACAACCACCACTACTACTGTGGAGGAACAGGACCAACCACCACTACTACTGTGGAGGAACAGGATCCTCAACCACCACTACCACTGTGGAGGAACAGGACCCTCAACCACCACTACTACTGTGGAGGAACAGGACCCTCAACCACCACTACTACTGTGGAGGAACAGGACCCTCAACCACCACTACTACTGTGGAGGAACAGGACCCTCAACCACCACTACTACTGTGGAGGAACAGGACCCTCAACCACCACTACTACTGTGGAGGAACAGGACAACCCTCAACCACCACTACTACTGTGGAGGAACAGGACCCTCAACCACCACTACTACTGTGGAGGAACAGGACCCACAACCACCACTACTACTGTGGAGGAACAGGACCCTCAACCACCACTACTACTGTGGAGGAACAGGACCCACAACCACCACTACTACTGTGGAGGAACAGAACCAACCACCACTACTACTGTGGAGGAACAGGACCAACCACCACTACTACTGTGGAGGAACAGGACCCTCAACCACCACCACTACTGTGGAGGAACAGGACCAACCACCACTACTACTGTGGAGGAACAGGACCAACCACCACTACTACTGTGGAGGAACAGGACCAACCACCACTACTACTGTGGAGGAACAGGACCCTCAACCACCACTACTACTGTGGAGGAACAGGACCCACAACCACCACTACTACTGTGGAGGAACAGGACCAACCACCACTACTACTGTGGAGGAACAGGACCAACCACCACTACTACTGTGGAGGAACAGGACCCACAACCACCACTACTACTGTGGAGGAACAGGACCCACAACCACCACTACTACTGTGGAGGAACAGGACCCACAACCACCACTACTACTGTGGAGGAACAGGACCAACCACCACTACTACTGTGGAGGAACAGGATCCTCAACCACCACTACCACTGTGGAGGAACAGGACCCTCAACCACCACTACTACTGTGGAGGAACAGGACCCTCAACCACCACTACTACTGTGGAGGAACAGGACCCTCAACCACCACTACTACTGTGGAGGAACAGGACCCTCAACCACCACTACTACTGTGGAGGAACAGGACCCTCAACCACCACTACTACTGTGGAGGAACAGGACCCTCAACCACCACTACTACTGTGGAGGAACAGGACCCTCAACCACCACTACTACTGTGGAGGAACAGGACCCACAACCACCACTACTACTGTGGAGGAACAGGACCCTCAACCACCACTACTACTGTGGAGGAACAGGACCCACAACCACCACTACTACTGTGGAGGAACAGAACCAACCACCACTACTACTGTGGAGGAACAGGACCAACCACCACTACTACTGTGGAGGAACAGGACCCTCAACCACCACCACTACTGTGGAGGAACAGGACCAACCACCACTACTACTGTGGAGGAACAGGACCAACCACCACTACTACTGTGGAGGAACAGGACCAACCACCACTACTACTGTGGAGGAACAGGACGCTCAACCACCACTACTACTGTGGAGGAACAGGACCCACAACCACCACTACTACTGTGGAGGAACAGGACCAACCACCACTACTACTGTGGAGGAACAGGACCAACCACCACTACTACTGTGGAGGAACAGGACCCACAACCACCACTACTACTGTGGAGGAACAGGACCAACCACCACTACTACTGTTGAGGAACAGGACCCACAACCACCACTACTACTGTGGAGGAACAGGACCCTCAACCACCACTACTACTGTGGAGGAACAGGACCCTCAACCACCACTACTACTGTGGAGGAACAGGACCCTCAACCACCACTACTACTACTGTGGAGGAACAGAACCCACAACCACCACTACTACTGTGGAGGAACAGGACCAACCACCACTACTACTGTGGAGGAACAGGACCCTCAACCACCACCACTACTGTGGAGGAACAGGACCAACCACCACCACTACTGTGGAGGAACAGGACCAACCACCACTACTACTGTGGAGGAACAGGACCAACCACCACTACTACTGTGGAGGAACAGGACCAACCACCACTACTACTGTGGAGGAACAGGACCAACCACTACTACTGTGGAGGAACAGGACCCACAACCACCACTACTACTGTGGAGGAACAGGACCCACAACCACCACTACTACTGTGGAGGAACAGGACCAACCACCACTACTACTGTGGAGGAACAGGACCCACAACCACCACTACTCCTGTGGAGGAACAGGACCCTCAACCACCACTACTACTGTGGAGGAACAGGACCCACAACCGCCACTACTACTGTGGAGGAACAGGACCCACAACCACCACTACTACTGTGGAGGAACAGGATCCTCAACCACCACTACTACTGTGGAGGAACAGGACCCTCAACCACCACTACTACTGTGGAGGAACAGGACCCACAACCACCACTACTACTGTGGAGGAACAGGACCCTCAACCACCACTACTACTACTGTGGAGGAACAGGACCCACAACCACCACTACTACTGTGGAGGAACAGGATCCTCAACCACCACTACTACTGTGGAGGAACAGGACCCACAACCACCACTACTACTGTGGAGGAACAGGACCCTCAACCACCACCACTACTACTGTGGAGGAACAGGATCCTCAACCACCACTACTACTGTGGAGGAACAGGACCCACAACCACCACTACTACTGTGGAGGAACAGGACCCACAACCACCACTACTACTGTGGAGGAACAGGACCCACAACCACCACTACTACTGTGGAGGAACAGGACCAACCACCACTACTACTGTGGAGGAACAGGACCCACAACCACCACTACTCCTGTGGAGGAACAGGACCCTCAACCACCACTACTACTGTGGAGGAACAGGACCCACAACCACCACTACTACTGTGGAGGAACAGGACCCACAACCACCACTACTACTGTGGAGGAACAGGATCCTCAACCACCACTACTACTGTGGAGGAACAGGACCCTCAACCACCACTACTACTGTGGAGGAACAGGACCCTCAACCACCACTACTACTGTGGAGGAACAGGACCCACAACCACCACTACTACTGTGGAGGAACAGGACCCTCAACCACCACTACTACTACTGTGGAGGAACAGGACCCACAACCACCACTACTACTGTGGAGGAACAGAACCCACAACCACCACCACTACTACTGTGGAGGAACAGGACCCACAACCACCACTACTACTGTGGAGGAACAGGACCCACAACCACCACTACTACTGTGGAGGAACAGGATCCTCAACCACCACTACTACTGTGGAGGAACAGGACCCACAACCACCACTACTACTGTGGAGGAACAGGACCCTCAACCACCACCACTACTACTGTGGAGGAACAGGATCCTCAACCACCACTACTACTGTGGAGGAACAGGACCCACAACCACCACTACTACTGTGGAGGAACAGGACCCACAACCACCACTACTACTGTGGAGGAACAGGATCCTCAACCACCACTACTACTGTGGAGGAACAGGACCCACAACCACCACTACTACTGTGGAGGAACAGGACCCTCAACCACCACCACTACTACTGTGGAGGAACAGGACCAACCACCACTACTACTGTGGAGGAACAGGACCCTCAACCACCACCACTACTGTGGAGGAACAGGACCAACCACCACTACTACTGTGGAGGAACAGGACCAACCACCACTACTACTGTGGAGGAACAGGACCAACCACCACTACTACTGTGGAGGAACAGGACCAACCACTACTACTGTGGAGGAACAGGACCCACAACCACCACTACTACTGTGGAGGAACAGGACCCACAACCACCACTACTACTGTGGAGGAACAGGACCAACCACCACTACTACTGTGGAGGAACAGGACCCACAACCACCACTACTCCTGTGGAGGAACAGGACCCTCAACCACCACTACTACTGTGGAGGAACAGGACCCACAACCACCACTACTACTGTGGAGGAACAGGACCCACAACCACCACTACTACTGTGGAGGAACAGGACCCTCAACCACCACTACTACTGTGGAGGAACAGGACCCACAACCACCACTACTACTGTGGAGGAACAGGACCCACAACCACCACTACTACTGTGGAGGAACAGGACCCTCAACCACCACTACTACTGTGGAGGAACAGAACCCACAACCACCACTACTACTGTGGAGGAACAGGACCCACAACCACGAGGAACAGTTTATGGAATAATGTCTGATTCCTCTCTCCTTGGTGTTAGTAAAATCATACTTCCTGGAGAGTGTGAGAGAGAGAGCGAAGAGGGTGAAGAGAGAGAGATGATAGAGAGAGAGAGAGAGAGAGAGAGAGAGAGAGAGAGAGAGAGAGAGAGAGAGAGAGAGAGAGAGAGACAGAGACAGAGACAGAGACAGAGACAGAGACAAAGAGTGTGTGTGTGTGTGTGTGTGTGTGTGTGTGTGTGTGTGTGTGTGTGTGTGTGTGTGTGTGTGTGTGTGTGTGTGTGTGTGTGTGTGTGTGTGTGTGTGTGTGTGTGTGTGTGTGTGTGTGTGTGTGTGTGTGTGTGTGTGTGTGTGTGTGTGTGTGTGTGTGTGTGTGTGTCTGAGCCTTCATGTATGTTCTGTGTGAGGCGTCTGTACTGCTTGGTTTTAATCCTCTACTTGGACACCATCCAGTCCAGCTGTCCACATCTCCCCTGAATTGTTCTGGAGGATTAGGTGTTTGTTTGTGTGTGTGTGTGTAGTGTGTAGTGTGTGTGTGTGTGTGTGTCCTCCATCACAGGGACTCACACAGCTAATCCAGACAGTTATTTAATTAATGCCTGATAGTTCTCCTCTACACTGGTCTCTCTGCTTCTCTCTTCCCCTCCTCTTCTCTCCTTCCTCTCTTCCCCTCCTCCCCTCTCATCCCATCCTCTCTTTAGGTAGACTACTACAGAGTGAAATGGGGACCGAGAGAGAGAGAGAGAGAGAGAGAGAGAGAGAGAGAGAGAGAGAGAGAGAGAGAGAGAGAGAGAGAGAGAGAGAGAGAGAGACAGAGAGAGAGAGAGACAGAGAGAGAGAGAGAGAGAGAGAGAGAGAGAGAGAGAGAGAGAGAGAGAGAGAGAGAGAGAGAGAGAGAGAGAGAGACAGAGAGAGACAGAGAGAGAGAGAGAGAGAGAGAGAGAGAGAGAGAGAGAGAGAGAGAGAGAGAGAGAGAGAGAGAGAGACAGAGAGACAGAGAGACAGAGAGACAGAGAGACAGAGAGACAGAGAGAGACAGAGAGAGGGACAGAGAGAGAGAGAGACAGAGACAGAGAGAGAGAGAGAGAGAGATCCAGGTGATTAGCAGTGAGTCCCTTTGCCCGCCATGCTGTCATGACGTTATTAGACAGAATACAGTCGGCTAGAGTTAATTGGCACCCTTTTCCCTTCATAGTGCACTACTTTAGACCAGGGCCCATAGGGCTCTGGTCAAAATAACTGCACTATATGGGGAATAGGGTGCCATTTGGGACGCACTCACCATGCCCTTTATTAAGTGGGGAGATGGCAGAAAGGCAGAGAGGCTAAAAACGATACAGATGACAGAGAGGCTAGAGTCTAGAGAGGATAGAGGTTAAAGAGGCTAGAGTCTAGAGAGGATAGAGGTTAAAGAGGCTAGAGTCTAGAGAGGATAGAGGTTAAAGAGGCTAGAGAGACTATAGTTCAGAGAGCCTAGAGAGGCTAGAGAGGACAGAGAGGCTAGAGAGCCCAGAGAGGCTAGAGAGCCCAGAGAGGCTAGAGAGCCTAGAGAGGCTAGAGAGCCCAGAGAGGCTAGAGAGCCCAGAGAGGCTAGAGAGCCCAGAGAGGCTAGATAGCCCAGAGAGCCCAAAGAGGCTAGAGAGCCCAGAGAGCCCAGAGAGGCTAGAGAGCCCAGAGAGCCCCGAGAGGCTAGATAGCCCAGAGAGCCCCGAGAGGCTAGAGAGCCCAGAGAGCCCAGAGAGCCCCGAGAGGCTAGAGAGCCCAGAGAGCCCCGAGAGGCTAGAGAGCCCAGAGAGCCCAGAGAGGCTAGAGAGCCCAGAGAGCCCCGAGAGGCTAGAGAGCCCAGAGAGCCCCGAGAGGCTAGAGAGCCCAGAGAGCCCAGAGAGGCTAGAGAGCCCAGAGAGCCCAGAGAGGCTAGAGAGCCCCGAGAGGCTAGAGAGCCCAGAGAGGCTAGAGAGGCTAGAGAGCCCAGAGAGGCTAGAGAGCCCAGAGAGCCCAGAGAGCCCAGAGAGGCTAGAGAGCCCAGAGAGCCCCGAGAGGCTAGAGAGCCCAGAGAGGCTAGAGAGCCCAGAGAGCCCAGAGAGGCTAGAGAGCCCAGAGAGGCTAGAGAGCCCAGAGAGCCCAGAGAGGCTCTCTGTCTCAGGCGATGCCCCTCCTCATCTCACACATGGAAATGCTTACTGACTGCTTGATCACTTATTCCTTCCTAACTTTGACAATGATTTGAATATCTGACTGTGACAGTAGACAGGTAGTTAAGATAATCACCTCCTGTGACCTGGGACAACACACCATTAATATCAGATGTCTTTCATAGCGCCAGCGACTGTCTCGTATGCCTCAGTAGCCCTGCTCCTCTGAATGGCAGTGTGAACGGGACATGAGATGAGAGGAGGGTTGGAAGCTGGATAAGAGCCAGTGATTCTCTCCTGAATTACAGTCAATTCCATCCGGACTAGTCTAGGACCCATTATCCTCTGCTAGCTGCTCAGGATCAGTTCCAAATGACACCCTGTTCCCTTCCTAGTACACTCGTATCCACAGGGGCTCTGATTAGACGTAGTGCACTATGAAGGGAATAGGGTGCCATCTGGGCCGTAGCATTGCTCAGACTGCTCCTCATACGTAAACAGAGGACTAATACGATATTACACAGCGTGCATTTTTGAAAAGTGTCACATCTCCCCTTAACAACGTATCGATTCTGTCTCCACAATTTAGTGCCGCCTCTCTTCCCTCCCTTTCCCTTCGGCCTCCAGCTCCGTCCCAGTGGATTAGCGATAACCCTGGCCTCACACACTCAAGCACAGACACACACACACACACACACTCCACTCCATGACTAATAGTCTGACCACATAGATAAATGACTTTTTAAGTAACAGAAAATTGCTCCGTTTTCAATTCACTGAACGAGTAGCTTCCCCTCTTTTCTCTCCATCAGTCTTTTCTCTCTTCTCCCCTTTCTCTCTTCTCCCCTTTCTCTTCCTTTCACCTGGTCTTTATGCCTCCTCTCTCTCTCTCTCTTCTCCCCTTTCTCTCCCTTTCACCTGGTCTTTATGCTTCCTCTCTCTCTCTCTCCCCTTCCTCTCTCTCTCTCTTCTCCCCTTTCTCTCCCTTTCACCTTATCTTTATGCTTCCTCTCTCTCTCTCTCTCTTCTCCCGTTTCTCTCCCTTTCACCTTGTCTTTATGCTTCCTCTCTCTCTCTCTCTCTCTCTCTCTCTCTCTCTCTCTCTCTCTCTCTCTTCTCCCATTTCTCTTCCTTTCACCTGGTCTTTATGCTTCCTCTCTCTCTCTCCCCCTTCCTCTCTCTCTCTCTTCTCCCCTTTCTCTCCCTTTCACCTTGTCTTTATGCTTCCTCTCTCTCTCTCTCTCTCTTCTCCCCTTTCTCTTCCTTTCACCTGGTCTTTTATCTCTCTCTCTCTCTCTCTCTTCTCCCCTTTCTCTTCCTTTCACCTGGTCTTTATGCTTCCTCTCTCTCTCTTCTCTCCCTTTCTCTTCTCTCTCTCCTTCCTCTCTCTCTCTCTCTCTTCCCCTTTCTCTTCCTTTCACCTGGTCTTTATGCTTCCTCTCTCTCTCTCTCCCCTTCCTCTCTCTCTCTCTTCTCCCCTTTCTCTCCCTTTCACCTTATCTTTATGCTTCCTCTCTCTCTCTCTTCTCCCCTTTCTCTCCCTTTCACCTTGTCTTTATGCTTCCTCTCTCTCTCTCTCTCTTCCCTTTCTCTCCCTTTCACCTTGTCTTTATGCTTCCTCTCTCTCTCTCTCTTCTCCCCTTTCTCTCCCTTTCACCTTGTCTTTATGCTTCCTCTCTCTCTCTCTCTCTTCTCCCCTTTCTCTCCCTTTCACCTTGTCTTTATGCTTCCTCTCTCTCTCTCTCTCTTCTCCCCTTTCTCTCCCTTTCACCTTGTCTTTATGCTTCCTCTCTCTCTCTTCTCCCCTTTCTCTCCCTTTCACCTTATCTTTATGCTTCCTCTCTCTCTCTCTCTCTTCTCCCCTTTCTCTCCCTTTCACCTTGTCTTTATGCTTCCTCTCTCTCTCTTCTCCCCTTTCTCTCTCTTTCACCTTGTCTTTATGCTTCCTCTCTCTCTCTCTCTTCTCCCCTTTCTCTCCCTTTCACCGGGTCTTTATGCTTCCTCTCTCTCTCTCTCTCTTCTCCCCTTTCTCTCCCTTTCACCTTGTCTTTATGCTTCCTCTCTCTCTCTCTCTCTCTCTCTCTCTCTCTCTCTCTCTCTCTCTCTCTTCTCCCCTTTCTTTCTCTTTCACCTTATCTTTATGCTTCCTCTCTCTCTCTCTCTCTTCTCCCCTTTCTCTCGCTTTCACCTGGTCTTTATGCTTCCTCTCTCTCTCTCTACCCTTCCTCTCTCTCTCTCTTCTCCCCTTTCTCTCCCTTTCACCTTATCTTTATGCTTCCTCTCTCTCTCTCTCTTCTCCCCTTTCTCTCCCTTTCACCTTGTCTTTATGCTTCCTCTCTCTCTCTCTCTCTCTTCTCTCTCTCTCTCTCTCTCTCTCTCTTCTCCCCTTTCTCTCCCTTTCACCTTGTCTTTATGCTTCCTCTCTCTCTCTCTCTCTCTCTCCCCTTCCTCTCTCTCTCTTCTCCCCTTTCTCTCCCTTTCACCTTGTCTTTATGCTTCCTCTCTCTCTCTCTTCTCCCCTTTCTCTCCCTTTCACCTTATCTTTATGCTTCCTCTCTCTCTCTCTCTCTCTTCTCCCCTTTCTCTCCCTTTCACCTTGTCTTTATGCTTCCTCTCTCTCTCTTCTCCCCTTTCTCTCTCTTTCACCTTGTCTTTATGCTTCCTCTCTCTCTCTCTCTCTCTCTTCTCCCCTTTCTCTCCCTTTCACCGGGTCTTTATGCTTCCTCTCTCTCTCTCTCTCTTCTCCCCTTTCTCTCCCTTTCACCTTGTCTTTATGCTTCTCTCTCTCTCTCTCTCTTCTCCCCTTTCTCTCCCTTTCACCTTGTCTTTATGCTTCCTCTCTCTCTCTCTTCTCCCCTTTCTCTCCCTTTCACCTTGTCTTTATGCTTCCTCTCTCTCTCTCTCTCTCTCTCTCTCTCTCTCTCTCTCTCTCCCCTTTCTTTCTCTTTCACCTTATCTTTATGCTTCCTCTCTCTCTCTTCTCCCCTTTCTCTCCCTTTCACCTTGTCTTTATGCTTCCTCTCTCTCTCTCTACCCTTCCTCTCTCTCTCTCTTCTCCCCTTTCTCTCCCTTTCACCTTGTCTTTATGCTTCCTCTCTCTCTCTCTCTTCTCCCCTTTCTCTCCCTTTCACCTTATCTTTATGCTTCCTCTCTCTCTCTCTCTCTCTCTCTCTCCCCTTTCTCTCCCTTTCACCTTGTCTTTATGCTTCCTCTCTCTCTTCTCCCTTTCTCTCCCTTTCACCTTATCTTTATGCTTCCTCTCTCTCTCTCTCTCTCTCTCTCCTTTCTCTCCTTTCACCTTGTCTTTATGCTTCCTTCTCTCTCTCTCTCTTCTCCCCTTTCTCTCCCTTTCACCTTGTCTTTTTCCTCTCTCTCTCTCTTCTCCCCTTTCTCTCCCTTTCACCTTGTCTTTATCTCTCTCTCTCTCTCTCTCTCTCTCTCTCTCTCTCTCTTCTCCCTTTCTTTCTCTTTCACCTTATCACTCTCTCTCTCTCTCTTCTCCCCTTTCTCTCCCTTTCACCTGGTCTTTATGCTTCCTCTCTCTCTCTCTCCCCTTCCTCTCTCTCTCTCTTCTCCCCTTTCTCTCCCTTTCACCTTATCTTTATGCTTCCGCTCTCTCTCTCTCTTATCCCCTTTCTCTCCCTTTCACCTTGTCTTTATGCTCTCTCTCTCTCTCTCTCTCTCTCTCTCTCTCTCTCTCTCTCTCTCCTCTCTTCTCTCTCTCTTCTCCCATTTCTCTTTCATGTCTTTATCTTCCTCTCTCTCTCTCCCTTCCTCTCTCTCTCTTCTCCCCTTTCTCTCCCTTTCACCTTGTCTTTATGCTTCCTCTCTCTCTCTCTCTCTCTCTCTTCTCCCCTTTCTCTTCCTTTCACCTGGTCTTTATGCTTCCTCTCTCTCTCTCTCTCTCTCTTCTCCCCTTTCTCTTCCTTTCACCTGGTCTTTATGCTTCCTCTCTCTCTCTCTCTCTCTCCCCTTTCTCTCTCTCTCTCTCTTCTCCCCTTTCTCTCCCTTTCACCTTATCTTTATGCTTCCTCTCTCTCTCTCTCTCTCTCTCTTCTCCCCTTTCTCTCCCTTTCACCTTGTCTTTATGCTTCCTCTCTCTCTCTCTCTCTCTCTCTCTCTCTCTCTCTCTCTCTCTTCTCTCTCTCTCTCTCTCTTCTCCCATTTCTCTTCCTTTCACCTGGTCTTTATGCTTCCTCTCTCTCTCTCTCTCCCCCTTCTCTCTCTCTCTTCTCCCCTTTCTCTCCCTTTCACCTTGTCTTTATGCTTCTCTCTCTCTCTCTCTCTCTCTCTTCTCCCCTTTCTCTCCCTTTCACCTTGTCTTTATGCTCCTCTCTCTCTCTCTCTCTTCTCCCCTTTCTTTCTCTTTCAACTTATCTTTATGCTTCCTCTCTCTCTCTCTTCTCCCCTTTCTCTCCCTTTCACCTGGTCTTTATGCTTCCTCTCTCTCTCTCCCCTTCCTCTCTCTCTCTCTTCTCCCCTTTCTCTCCCTTTCACCTTATCTTTATGCTTCCGCTCTCTCTCTCTCTCTTCTCCCCTTTCTCTCCCTTTCACCTTGTCTTTATGCTTCCTCTCTCTCTCTTCTCCCCTTTCTCTTCCTTTCACCTGGTCTTTATGCTTCTCTCTCTCTCTCTCTCTCTCTCTCTCTCTCTCTCTCTCTCTTCTCCCCTTTCTCTTCCTTTCACCTGGTCTTTATGCTTCCTCTCTCTCTCTCTCCCCTTCCTCTCTCTCTCTCTTCTCCCCTTTCTCTCCCTTTCACCTTGTCTTTATGCTTCCTCTCTCTCTCTCTTCTCCCCTTTCTCTCCCTTTCACCTTATCTTTATGCTTCCTCTCTCTCTCTCTCTCTCTCTCTCTTCTCCCCTTTCTCTCCCTTTCACCTTGTCTTTATGCTTCCTCTCTCTCTCTCTCTCCCCTTCCTCTCTCTCTCTTCTCCCCTTTCTCTCCCTCACGACGCCAGGACAGCGGAGTCAATCACCACCTTCCGGAGACACCTGAAACCCCACCTCTTTAAGGAATACCTAGGATAGGTTAAGTAATCCCTCTCACCCCACCCCCCCTAAGTTTTAGATGCACTATTGTTAAGTGACTGTCCCACTGGATGTCATAAGGTGAATGCACCAATTTGTAAGTCGCTCTGGATAAGAGCGTCTGCTAAATGACTTAAATGTAAATGTAAATGTCTTTATGCTTCCTCTCTCTCTCTCTCTTCTCCCCTTTCTCTCCCTTTCACCTTATCGTTATGCTTCCTCTCTCTCTCTCTCTTCTCCCCTTTCTCTCCCTTTCACCTTGTCTTTATGCTTCCTCTCTCTCTCTTCTCCCCTTTCTCTCTCTTTCACCTTGTCTTTATGCTTCCTCTCTCTCTCTCTCTCTCTCTCTCTCTCTCTCTCTCTCTCTCTCTCTCTCTCTCTCTCTCTCTTCTCCCCTTTCTTTCTCTTTCACCTTATCTTTATGCTTCCTCTCTCTCTCTCTCTCTCTCTCTCTCTCTCCTCTCTTTCTCTCTCTCTTTCCCCTTTCTCTCCCTTTCACCTTGTCTTCCTCTTCCTCTCTCTCTTCTTCCCCTTTCTCTCCCTTTCACCTTGTCTTTATGCTTCCTCTCTCTCTCTTCTCCCCTTTCTCTCTCTTTCACCTTGTCTTTATGCTTCCTCTCTCTCTCTCTCTCTCTCTTCTCCCCTTTCTCTCCCTTTCACCTTGTCTTTATGCTTCCTCTCTCTCTCTTCTCCCCTTTCTCTCCCTTTCACCTTATCTTTATGCTTCCTCTCTCTCTCTCTCTCTCTCTCTCTCTCTCTCTCTCTTCTCCCCTTTCTCTCCCTTTCACCTTGTCTTTATGCTTCCTCTCTCTCTCTTCTCCCCTTTCTCTCTCTTTCACCTTGTCTTTATGCTTCCTCTCTCTCTCTCTCTTCTCCCCTTTCTCTCCCTTTCACCTTGTCTTTATGCTTCCTCTCTCTCTCTCTTCTCCCCTTTCTCTCCCTTTCACCTTGTCTTTATGCTTCCTATCTCTCTCTCTCTCTCTCTCTCTCTCCCCTTTCTTTCTCTTTCACCTTATCTTTATGCTTCCTCTCTCTCTCTCTCTCTTCTCCCCTTTCTCTGCCTATCACCTTGTCTTTATGCTTCCTCTCTCTCTTCTCCCCTTTCTCTCCCTTTCACCTTGTCTTTATGCTTCCTCTCTCTCTCTTCTCCCCTTTCTCTCCCTTTCACCTTATCTTTATGCTTCCCCTCTCTCTCTCTCTCTTCTCCCCTTTCTCTGCCTATCACCTTGTCTTTATGCTTCCTCTCTCTCTTCTCCCCTTTCTCTCCCTTTCACCTTGTCTTTATGCTTCCTCTCTCTCTTTCTCTTCTCCCCTTTCTCTCCCTTTCACCTGGTCTTTATGCTTCCTCTCTCTCTCTCTCTCTCTCTCTTCTCTCCTTTCTCTCTTCTCCCCTTTCTCTCCCTATCACCTTGTCTTTATGCTTCCTCTCTCTCTCTTCTCCCCTTTCTCTCCCTATCACCTTGTCTTTATGCTTCCTCTTGCTCTCCTCTCTCTTCATCATGTCTCTCTTTATCTCTCTCTCTATCTCTCTTTCTTTCTCTCCCCCCTCTCCACTCTCTACTCTCCACCACTCCTGTGCAACAAGTTGAGGGGTGCGGTTCCTAGCCATGTGACAAGGAGGAGAGGAGAGAGGAGGGATGACAAGGAGGAGAGGAGAGAGGAGGGATGACAAGGACGAGAGGAGAGAGGAGGGATGACAAGGAGGAGAGGAGAGAGGAGGGATGACAAGGAGGAGAGGAGAGAGTATGGATGACAAGGAGGAGAGGAGAGAGTATGGATGACAAGGAGGAGAGGAGAGAGGAGGGATGACAAGGAGGAGAGGAGAGAGGAGGGATGACAAGGAGGAGAGGAGAGAGGAGGGATTACAAGGAGGAGAGGATAGAGGAGGGATGACAGGAGGAGAGGAGAGAGATGACAAGGAGGAGAGGAGAGAGATGGCAAGGAGGAGAGGAGAGAGGAGGGATGACAAGGAGGAGAGGAGAGAGGAGGGATGACAAGGAGGAGAGGAGAGAGGAGGGATGACAAGGAGGAGGAGGAGAGAGGAGGGATGACAAGGAGGGAGAGGAGAGAGGAGGGATGACAAGGAGAGAGGAGAGAGGAGGGATGACAAGGAGGAGAGGATAGAGGAGGGATGACAGGAGGAGAGAGGAGGAGGGATGACGAGGAGGAGAGGAGAGAGTATGGATGACAAGGAGGAGAGGATAGAGGAGGGATGACAGGAGGAGAGAGATGACAAGGAGGAGAGGAGAGAGATGGGATGACAAGGAGGAGAGGAGAGAGGAGGGATGACAAGGAGGAGAGGATAGAGGAGGGATGACAGGAGGAGAGAGGAGGGATGACAAGGAGGAGAGGAGAGAGTATGGATGACAAGGAGGAGAGGATAGAGGAGGGATGACAGGAGGAGAGGAGAGAGATGACAAGGAGGAGAGGAGAGAGATGGCAAGGAGGAGAGGAGAGAGGAGGGATGACAAGGAGGAGAGGAGAGAGATGGCAAGGAGGAGAGGAGAGAGGAGGGATGACAAGGAGGAGAGGAGAGAGGAGGGATGACAAGGAGGAGAGAGAGAGGAGGGATGACAAGGAGGAGAGGAGGGAGGGATGACAAGGAGGAGAGGAGAGAGGAGGGATGACAAGGAGGAGAGGAGGAGAGAGGAGGGATGACAGGGAGGAGAGAGGAGGGATGACAAGGAGGGATGACAAGGAGGGGGAGGAGAGGAGAGAGGAGGGATGACAAGGAGGAGAGGAGAGGAGGGATGAGGAGGAGAGGAGGGATGACAAGGAGGAGAGGAGAGAGAGGGATGACAAGGAGGAGAGGAGGAGAGGAGGGATGACAGGGAGGAGGAGAGGAGAGAGGAGGGATGACAAGGAGGAGAGGAGAGAGGAGGGATGACAAGGAGGGATGAGAGGAGAGAGGAGGGATGAGGAGGAGGGAGGAGAGAGGAGAGGATGACAAGGAGGAGAGAGGAGAGAGGAGGGATGACAAGGAGGAGGAGGAGAGGAGGGATGACAAGGAGGAGAGGAGAGAGGAGGGATGACAAGGAGGAGGAGAGATGGATGACAAGGAGGAGAGGATAGAGGAGGGATGACAGGGAGGAGAGAGGAGGGATGACAAGGAGGAGAGGAGAGATGGATGACAAGGAGGAGAGGGAGGAGGGATGACAGGAGGGATGACAAGGAGGAGAGGAGAGAGGAGGAGAGGAGAGGGATGACAGGAGGAGAGGAGAGATGGAGAGAGGAGGAGGGGATGACAAGGAGGAGAGGAGAGAGGAGGGATGACAAGGAGGAGAGGAGAGAGGAGGGATGACAAGGAGGAGAGGAGAGAGGAGGGATGACAGGAGGAGAGGAGAGAGATGACAAGGAGGAGAGGAGAGAGATGGCAAGGAGGAGAGGAGAGAGGAGGGATGACAAGGAGGAGAGGAGAGAGATGGCAAGGAGGAGAGGAGAGAGGAGGGATGACAAGGAGGAGAGGAGAGAGGAGGGATGACAAGGAGGAGAGGAGAGAGGAGGGATGACAAGGAGGAGAGGAGAGAGGAGAGATGACAAGGAGGAGAGGAGAGAGGAGGGATGACAAGGAGGAGAGGAGAGAGATCGCAAGGAGGAGAGGAGAGAGGAGGGATGACAAGGAGGAGAGAAGAGAGGAGGGATGACAAGGAGGAGAGGAGAGAGGAGGGATGACAAGGAGGAGAGGAGAGAGGAGGGATGACAAGGAGGAGAGGAGAGAGGAGGGATGACAAGGAGGAGAGGAGAGAGGAGGGATGACAAGGAGGAGAGGAGAGAGGAGGGATGACAAGGAGGAGAGGAGAAAGGAGGGATGACAAGGAGGAGAGGAGAGAGAAGGGATGACAAGGAGGAGAGGATAGAGGAGGGATGACAAGAAGGAGAGGAGAGAGGAGGAATGACAGGAGGAGAGGATAGAGGAGGGATGACAAGAAGGAGAGGAGAGAGGAGGGATGACAAGGAGGAGAGGAGGAGAGGATAGAGGAGGGATGACAAGGAGGAGAGGATAGAGGAGGGATGACAAGGAGGAGAGGAGAGAGGAGGGATGACAAGGAGGAGAGGAGGAGAGGATAGAGGAGGGATGACAAGGAGGAGAGGATAGAGGAGGGATGACAAGGAGGAGAGGAGAGAGGAGGGATGACAAGGAGGAGAGGATAGAGGAGGGATGACAGGAGGAGAGAGGAGGGATGACAAGGAGGAGAGGAGAGAGTATGGATGACAAGGAGGAGAGGATAGAGGAGGGATGACAGGAGGAGAGAGGAGGGATGACAAGGGGAGAGGAGAGAGTATGGATGACAAGGAGGAGAGGATAGAGGAGGGATGACAGGAGGAGAGGAGAGAGATGACAAGGAGGAGAGGAGAGAGAT
>NW_025748455.1:20000-34779 GCF_021184085.1 Oncorhynchus gorbuscha
TCAGGAGCTGGATGAAGCATGGTAGTGGTAGTGTGATGTTTGGGGATGCCATGCTGCCTCGGGACCTGGACGACTTGTGTCATGGAAATTTTGTCTATTTACCAAATCATGAGCGCAAACCACAGCACAAGTCAGAATTAGTTATCAAAGTCCATCTTTAATTATATGAGCTTTACCACAACCCTGTGACTCTCAGATCAATTCAGTGTCTCTCCATGAATTCTCTGAGAGCCCCCTTACAATGCAACTGAGATCCTTTAATAGCAAAGAACACACATAGTCAGACAGCATAGACATAATACATCGTTCAGCTTTGTCTCCTTACTCAAACCCCAGAACCATAAACCAATCCTCCATATCAACAGGCATATATCAAATTGTCATTTAGATACAACCAATTCTAAATACAACCAATCCTGGACAAGCTCACAGGGAGCATAGAATGATTCCAGACACTGCCATCCTCCTCTCCCCGGTGGGAAAAGTAGGGAGTGACTGGCACACAGACACAGTGGACCAAAAGATATGTTTACACATGATGGCCCCTTGACCTCTCCCCTCTCTGCGGCCCATGCAACTTAGTCCTGACATTGAACAGATAACTGCCAATGGCCACCACTATAGTACAACAAAATACATTCTTATGAGAAATAACTCATAAGCATATCATGAAAATAAAACATCTTATCTATGTTACCCAACTAATTCTGATTATTCCACAACACTTGCCTGAATAGGGTTCAAAAGAGGTTTTCTCTGGTTGTAGTCTGGATGTAGCTCTTCTTCTTCAAAGGAAATGAATCACCTGAGACCTTTGATAACAGGCATCCCAAATGGCACCCGGTTCCCTTTATAGTGCACTACTTTAGACCAGAGCCCTATGGCACCCTATTCTCTATTTGGTGCACTAGTTTTGACCAAAGCCCTATGGCACCCTATTCCCTATATAGTGCACTAGTTTTGACCAAATCCCTATGGTAGTAGTGCACTAAATAGGGAATAGGGTGCCATTTGGACACGAACCAGGTCTAGTATAATATGGTGCATTATGCTGGACCCGAGATGTCTCTGTTCATGATAGAAAAAAACAAATGAGATTAGTCCGTCCTCTGATTTAATAAAAGGGTTCCTGGTTGCTATCATACTGTGAGATGAGATGGTGTGATGTGACTGTAAAGTAGATGGTACAATTATATAGAAGGAGAGAGAGAAAGAGAGAGAGAGAGAGAAAGAGAGGTAGAGAGAGAAGGAGAAAGAGAGAAGTAGAGAGAGAGGTAGAGAGAGAAGGAGAGAGAGAGGTAGAGAGAGAGAAGGAGAGAGAGAGAGTAGATAGAGAGGTAGAAAGAGAAGGAGAGAGAGGAGAGAGAGAGAAGGAGAGAGAGAGAGTAGATAGAGAGGTAGAAAGAGAAGGAGAGAGAGGGAGTAGATAGAGGTAGAGAGAGGGAAGGAGAGAGAGGGAGTAGATAGAGGTAGAGAGAGAAGGAGAGAGAGGGAGTAGATAGAGGTAGAGAGAGAGAAGGAGAGAGAGGGAGTAGAGAGAGGTAGAGAGAGAGAAGGAGAGAGAGGGAGTAGATAGAGGTAGAGAGAGAGAGGGAGTAGATAAGGAGAGAGAGAAGGAGAGAGAGAAGGGAGAGGAGATATATATATATATAGAGAGAGAGAGAGAAAGAGGGAGAAGATAGAGGGAGAGACAGAGAGGGAGAGACAGAGAGAGAAAGAGAGGAAGAGAGAAAGAGAGATGGAGAATATGGAGAGAGAGAGAGTTGGGGGGGTGCTTTGTATGTACACCTGGCCACCCTGCTTCTCCTCTCCTCTCCCCTCCTCTCCTCTCCTCTCCTCTCCTCTCCTCTCCTCTCCTCTCCTCTCCTCTCCTCTCCCCTCTTCTCCCCTCTTCTCCCCTCCTCTTCTCTCCCCTCCTCTCCCGGGGTGATAATGCTCAAATTGCAGCCCTGCCTAATAACAACCTTGAGGCTCTTGAAATGTAGTTATTTTATCGCTGTAAGAGGAAAGCTTTCATCATATTTACCCCCACCCTGTCACCCCCTCCCCCCCCTCCGAGGTATCTGATATTGACAATAAAACAGGACAGGTGGGGGAAGGGTGAGATTTAGTGATCACGCTCCAACTCAGGCTTTCATTAAGACCTTCACCACCAGAGA
Organism: Oncorhynchus gorbuscha; assembly: GCF_021184085.1. Lineage (NCBI taxonomy): Eukaryota > Metazoa > Chordata > Actinopteri > Salmoniformes > Salmonidae > Oncorhynchus > Oncorhynchus gorbuscha. The sequence goes on from NW_025748455.1 coordinate 22,160, forward strand.
AAACCTTCAGGCTCTAACAGGACCATATCACAGACTAGGCTCTTTAATGTGGACAAATCACAGAGTGGCCCTTTAACTGCAGAGCTTTAGAGGTGTTTACTCAGCTTCACTATGAGGGTGAAGAGAGACACATGACAATATGACATCACTCATACTATGGGGGGTGAAGAGAGACACATGACATCACTCATACTATGGGGGGTGAAGAGAGACACATGACATCACTCATACTATGGGGGGTGAAGAGAGACAGATGACATCACTCATACTATGGGGGGTGAAGAGAGACACATGACAATATGACATCACTCATACTATGGGGGGTGAAGAGAGACACATGACAATATGACATCACTCATACTATGGGGGTGAAGAGAGACACATGACAATATGACATCACTCATACTATGGGGGGTGAAGAGAGACACATGACAATATGACATCACTCATACTATGGGGGGTGAAGAGAGACACATGACAATATGACATCACTCATACTATGGGGGGTGAAGAGAGACACATGACAATATGACATCACTCATACTATGGGGGGTGAAGAGAGACACATGACAATATGACATCACTCATACTATGGGGGGTGAAGAGAGACACATGACATCACTCATACTATGGGGGGTGAAGAGAGACACATGACAACATGACATCACTCATACGATGGGGGGTGAAGAGAGACACATGACAATATGACATCACTCATACTATGGGGGTGAAGAGAGACACATGACAATATGACATCACTCATACTATGGGGGTGAAGAGAGACACATGACAACATGACATCACTCATACTATGGGGGGGTGAAGAGAGACACATGACAATATGACATCACTCATACTATGGGGGGTGAAGAGAGACACATGACATCACTCATACTATGGGGGGTGAAGAGAGACACATGACAACATGACATCACTCATACGATGGGGGGTGAAGAGAGACACATGACAATATGACATCACTCATACTATGGGGGGTGAAGAGAGACACATGACAATATGACATCACTCATACTATGGGGGGTGAAGAGAGACACATGACATCACTCATACTATGGGGGGTGAAGAGAGACACATGACAATATGACATCACTCATACTATGGGGGGTGAAGAGAGACACATGACAATATGACATCACTCATACTATGGGGGGTGAAGAGAGACACATGACATCACTCATACTATGGGGGGTGAAGAGAGACACATGACAATATGACATCACTCATACTATGGGGGGTGAAGAGAGACACATGACATCACTCATACTATGGGGGGTGAAGAGAGACACATGACATCACTCATACTATGGGGGGTGAAGAGAGACAGATGACATCACTCATACTATGGGGGGTGAAGAGAGACACATGACAGTATGACATCACTCATACTATGGGGGGTGAAGAGAGACACATGACATCACTCATACTATGGGGGGTGAAGAGAGACACATGACAGTATGACATCACTCATACTATGGGGGGTGAAGAGAGACACATGACAATATGACATCACTCATACTATGGGGGGTGAAGAGAGACACATGACATCACTCATACTATGGGGGTGAAGAGAGACACATGACAACATGACATCACTCATACTATGGGGGTGAAGAGAGACACATGACAATATGACATCACTCATACTATGGGGGTGAAGAGAGACACATGACATCACTCATACTATGGGGGGTGAAGAGAGACAGATGACAACATGACATCACTCATACTATGGGGGGTGAAGAGAGACACATGACAATATGACATCACTCATACTATGGGGGGTGAAGAGAGACACATGACATCACTCATACTATGGGGGGTGAAGAGAGACAGATGACAGTATGACATCACTAATACTATGGGGGGTGAAGAGAGAGAGACATGACAACATGACATCACTCATGTGACATCACTCACATCACTCTGCGGCCTCCTCTCTCAGTAATCATCTCCCTCTGAGAACCACCAACACAGTGTATAACCCACAGCTATCAGCCTCCTCTCTCAGGAATCATCTCTCCTCTGAGAACAACCAACACAGCTATCAGCCTCCTCTCTCAGCAATCATCTCTCCTCTGAGAACAACCAACACAGCTATCAGCCTCCTCTCTCAGCAATCATCTCTCCTCTGAGAACAACCAACACATTGTATAACCCACAGCTATCAGCCTCCTCTCTCAGCAATCATCTCTCCTCTGAGAACAACCAACACAGCTATCAGCCTCCTCTCTCAGTAATCATCTCTCCTCTGAGAACAACCAACACAGTGTATAACCCACAGCTATCAGCCTCCTCTCTCAGTAATCATCTCTCCTCTGAGAACAACCAACACAGTGTATAACCCACAGCTATCAGCCTCCTCTCTCAGCAATCATCTCTCCTCTGAGAACAACCAACACAGCTATCAGCCTCCTCTCTCAGTAATCATCTCCCTCTGAGAACAACCAACACAGTGTATAACCCACAGCTATCAGCCTCCTCTCTCAGTAATCATCTCTCCTCTGAGAACAACCAACACAGCTATCAGCCTCCTCTCTCAGTAATCATCTCCCTCTGAGAACAACCAACACAGTGTATAACCCACAGCTATCAGCCTCCTCTCTCAGCAATCATCTCTCCTCTGAGAACCACCAACACAGCTATCAGCCTCCTCTCTCAGCAATCATCTCCCTCTGAGAACAACCAACACAGTGTATAACCCACAGCTATCAGCCTCCTCTCTCAGCAATCATCTCTCCTCTGAGAACCACCAACACAGTGTATAACCCACAGCTATCAGCCTCCTCTCTCAGCAATCATCTCTCCTCTGAGAACAACCAACACAGCTATCAGCCTCCTCTCTCAGTAATCATCTCCCTCTGAGAACAACCAACACAGTGTATAACCCACAGCTATCAGCCTCCTCTCTCAGTAATCATCTCCCTCTGAGAACAACCAACACAGTGTATAACCCACAGCTATCAGCCTTCTCTCTCAGTAATCATCTCTCCTCTGAGAACCACCAACACAGTGTATAACCCTCAGCTATCAGCCTCCTCTCTCAGTAAACATCTCTCCTCTGAGAACAACCAACACAGCTATCAGCCTCCTCTCTCAGCAATCATCTCTCCTCTGAGAACAACCCACAGCTATCAGCCTCCTCTCTCAGCAATCATGTCTCCTCTGAGAACAACCCACAGCTATCAGCCTCCTCTCTCAGCAATCATCTCTCCTCTGAGAATAACCCACAGCTATCAGCCTCCTCTCTCAGCAATCATCTCTCCTCTGAGAACAACCCACAGCTATCAGCCTCCTCTCTCAGTAATCGTCTCTCCTCTGATAACAACCAACACAGCTATCAGCCTTCTCTCTCAGCAATCATCTCTCCTCTGAGAACCACCAACACAGTGTATAACCCACAGCTATCAGCCTCCTCTCTCAGCAATCATCTCTCCTCTGAGAACAACCAACACAGCTATCAGCCTCCTCTCTCAGCAATCATCTCTCCCCTGAGAACAACCAACACAGCTATCAGCCTTCTCTCTCAGCAATCATCTCTCCTCTGAGAACAACCAACACAGCTATCAGCCTCCTCTCTCAGCAATCATCTCTCCTCTGAGGACAACCAACACAGTGTATAACCCACAGCTATCAGCCTCCTCTCTCAGCAATCATCTCTCCTCTGAGAACAACCAACACAGCTATCAGCCTTCTCTCTCAGCAATCATCTCTCCTCTGAGAACAACCAACACAGCTATCAGCCTTCTCTCTCAGCAATCATCTCTCCTCTGAGAACAACCAACACAGCTATCAGCCTTCTCTCTCAGCAATCATCTCTCCTCTGAGAACAACCCACAGCTATCAGCCTTCTCTCTCAGCAATCGTCTCTCCTCTGAGAACAACCAACACAGCTATCAGCCTCCTCTCTCAGCAATCATCTCTCCTCTGAGAAGTGTATAACCCACAGCTATCAGCCTCCTCTCTCAGCAATCATCTCTCCTCTGAGAACAACCAACACAGCTATCAGCCTCCTCTCTCAGTAATCATCTCGCCTCTGAGAACAACCAACACAGCTATCAGCCTTCGCTATCAGCCTCCTCTCTCAGCAATCGTCTCTCCTCTGAGGACAATCAACACAGCTATCAGCCTCCTCTCTCAGCAATCATCTCTCCTCTGAACAACAGAACACTGGCTTTCATAGCTGGAGAAGATGTCTAATGGGACACAGCTGTATCCTGACAAGGGGGCGGGGTCAGCTCCAATTAGCCATGGAGTCGACCAATCAGCAGCTCGGGGGATTTCAGGAAGCCATCCTGAAACACACACATAAAAAACCACAACACAGACACTGGGGAGAGTAACAACGTGTAAAACAACACATTACACTGCACCTATTACACTACTATGACTGACCCTGTAAAACAACACCTATCATACTACTATGACTGACCCTGTAAAACAACACCTATCATACTACTATGACTGACCCTGTAAAACAACACCTATCATACTACTATGACCTGACCCTGTAAAACAACACCTATCATACTACTATGACTGACCCTGTAAAACAACACCTATCATACTACTATGACTGACCCTGTAAAACAACACCTATCATACTACTATGACTGACCCTGTAAAACAACACCTATCATACTACTATGACTGACCCTGTAAAACAACACCTATCATACTACTATGACTGACCCTGTAAAACAACACCTATCATACTACTATGACCGACCCTGTAAAACAACACCTATCATACTACTATGACTGACCCTGTAAAACAACACCTATCATACTACTATGACTGACCCTGTAAAACAACACCTATCATACTACTATGACTGACCCTGTAAAACAACACCTATCATACTACTATGACTGACCCTGTAAAACAACACCTATCATACTACTATGACTGACCCTGTAAAACAACACCTATCATACTACTATGACTGACCCTGTAAAACAACACCTATCATACTACTATGACTGACCCTGTACAACAACACATATGTGTCAATCACAAACATACAGTGTCTATACTACATGCTACCATGACTAGGTTTGACTTTCTCCCTGCTGTCTGTTGTCCCTCAGAACATCAGAGAAACTAGCTGCGGCCATGGTGACTGTGTGTTGCCAGCTCTGTTATATATGAATGACTAGCACCACCTGGTGATGTAATATTTTATATAAATGACTCTAGTGCCACCTGGTGATGTAATATTTTATATAAATGACTCTAGCACCTTCTAGTGATGTAATATTTTATATAAATGACTCTAGCACCACCTGGTGATGTAATATTTTATATGAATGACTCTAGCACCACCTGGTGATGTAATATTTTATATAAATGACTCTAGCACCACCTGGTGATGTAATATTTTATATAAATGGCTCTAGCACCTTCTAGTGATGTAATATTTTATATGAATGACTCTAGCACCACCTGGTGATGTAATATTTTATATGAATGACTCTAGCACCACCTGGTGATGTAATATTTTATATGAATGACTATAGCACCACCTGGTGATGTAATATTTTATATGAATGACTATAGCACCACCTGGTGATGTAATATTTTATATGAATGACTCTAGCACCACCTGGTGATGTAATATTTTATATGAATGACTATAGCACCACCTGGTGATGTACTAGCACCACCTGGTGATGTAATATTTTATATGAATGACTCTAGCACCACCTGGCATATATATTATTATTATTTTATATAAATGACTATTTTCTATGAATGCACCACCTGGTGATGTAATATTTTATATGAATGACTCTAGCACCACCTGGTGATTATATTTTATATAAATGACTCTAGCACCACCTGGTGATGTAATATTTTATATGAATGACTCTAGCACCACCTGGTGATGTAATATTTTATATAAATGACTCTGCACCACCTGGTGATGTAATATTTTATATGAATGACTCTAGCACCACCTGGTGATGTAATATTTTATATAAATGACTCTAGAATGATGTTTATATGAATGACTCTAGCACCACCTGTTATTACATTATTACATGCACTATAGACTCAAAGAAGCAAGCGATCATCTGGGTAGTGTCCCAATAGCACCCTATTCCTTATATAGTGCACAACTCTTGATCAGGGCACATAGTCTGATATACGTCACTACTTGACCAGGAGCCCTCCCCCTCCTCTTCCTAGGCCCCTGTTCTGTGGAGCCCTCCTCCTCCCCCTCCTCCTAGCCCCCTGTCCTATGTAGCCTTCCTCCTCCTAGCCCCCTGTTCTGTGAAGCCCCCTCCCCCTCCTCCAAGCTCCCTGTTCTCTGGAGTCCTCCTCTTCCTAGCCTCCTGTACTGTGGAGCCCTCCTCCTCTTCCTAGCCCCCTGTTCTGTGGAGCCCTCCTCCTCCTCCTAGCCCCTGTCCTATGTAGCCTTCCTCCCTAGCCTCCTGTCCCATGTTGCCTTCCTCCTCCTAGCCTCCTGTCCTATGTAGCCTTCCTCCTCCTAGCCCCTGTTCTGTGGAGCCCCCTCCTCCTCCTAGACCCCTGTTCTGTGGAGTCCTCCTCCTCTTCCTAGCCTCCTGTTCTGTGAAGCCCCCCCTCCTAGCCCCCTGTTCTGTGAGCCCTCCTCCTCTTCCTAGCCCCTGTTCTGTGGAACCCTTCCTCTTCCTAGCCCCTGTTCTGTGGAGCCCTCCTCCTCTTCCTAGCCCCTGTTCTGTGGAGCCCTCCTCCTCTTCCTAGCCCCCTGTTTTGTGGAGCCCTCCTCCTCTTCCTAGCCCCCTGTTCTGTGAAGCCCTCCCCCTCCAAGCCCCCTGTTCTGTGGAGCCCTCCTCCTCCTAGCCCCTGTTCTGTGAGCCCTCCCCTCCTAGCCTCCTGTTCTGTGGAGCTCCTCCTCCTCCTCTTCCTAGCCCCCTGTTCTGTGGAGCCCTCTCCATCCTCTTCCTAGCCTCCTGTTCTGTGGAGTCCTCCTCCTCCTCTTCCTAGCCCCCTGTTCAGTGGAGTCCTCCTCCTCTTCCTAGCCCCCTGTTCTGTGAAGCCCTCCTCCTCTTCCTAGCCCCCTGTTCTGTGGAGCCCTCCTCTTCTTCCTAGCTCCCTGTTCTGTGGAGCCCTCCTCCTCTTCCTAGCCCCCTGTTCTGTGGAGCCCTCCTCCTCTTCCTAGCCCCTGTTCTGTGGAGCCCTCCTCCTCTTCCTAGCCCCCTGTTCTGTGGAGCCCTCCTCCTCTTCCTAGCCCCATGTTCTGCGGAGCCCTCCTCCTCCTAGCCCCCTGTTCCGTGGAACCCCTCCTCCTCTTCCTAGCCTCCTGTTCTGTGAAGCGCTCCTCTACTAGCCCCCTGTTCTGTGGAGCCCTCCTCCTCCCTAGCCCCCTGTTCTGTGGAGCCCTCCTCCTCTTCCTAGCCCCCCGTTCTGTGGAGCCATCATCCTCTTCCTAGCCTCCTGTTCTGTGGAGCCCTCCTCCTCCTAGCCCCCTGTTCTGTGGAGCCCTCAGCCTCCCTGTTCTGTGAGCCCTCCTCCTCCTAGCCCCCTGTTCTGTGGAGCCCTCCTCTTCTTCCTAGCCCCTGTTCTGCGGGAATCCTCTTCCTAGCCTCCTGTTCTGTGGAGCCCTCCTCCTCTTCCTAGTCCCTGTTCTGTGGAGCCCTCCTCCTCTTCCTAGCCCCCTGTTCTGTGGAGCCCTCTCCTTCCTCTTCCTAGCCTCCTGTTCTCCTCCTCCTCCTCTTCCTAGCCCCTGTTCTGTGGAGCCCTCCTCTTCCTAGCCCCTGTTCTGTGGAGCCCCCTCCTCTTCCTAGCCCCTGTTCTGTGGAGCCTCCTCTTCCTAGCCCCCTGTTCTGTGGAGCCCTCCTCCCTCTTCCTAGCCCCCTGTTCTGTGGAGCCCTCCTCCCTCCCTAGCCCCCTGTTCCTCCTCCTCTTCCTAGCCCCCTGTTCTGTGGAGCCCCTCCTAGCCCCTGTTCCGTGGAACCCTCCATCCTCTTCCTAGCCTCCTGTTCTGTGAAGCGCCTCCTCCTACTAGCCCCCTGTTCTGTGGAGCCCTCTCCTCCTAGCCCCTGTTCTGTGGAGCCCTCCTTCCTAGCCCCTGTTCTGTGGAGCCCTCCCCATCCTCTTCCTAGCCTCCTGTTCTGTGGAGCCCTCCTCCTCCTAGCCTCCTGTTCTGTGGAGCCCTCATCCTCTTCCTAGCCTCCTGTTCTGTGGAGCCCTCCTCCTCCTAGCTCCTGTTCTGTGGAGCTCCTCCTCGCCCCTGTTCTGTGGAGCCCTCCTCCTCCTCTTCCTAGCTCCCTGTTCTGTGGAGCCCTCCTCCTCCTCCTCTTCCTAGCCTCCGGTTCTGTGGAGCCCTCCTCTCCCCCTAGCCTCCTGTTCTGTGGAGCCCTCCTCTTCTAGCCCCCTGTTCTGTGGAGGAGCCCTCCTCTCTTCCTAGCTCCCTGTTCTGTGGAGCCCTCCCATCCTCTTCCTAGCCCCCCTGTTCTGTGGAGGCCCCCTCCCTCCTCCTCTTCCTAGCCCCTGTTCTGTGGAGCCCTCCTCCTAGCCCCCCTGTGTGGAGTCCTCCCTCCTAGCCCCCTGTTCTGTGGAGCCCTCCTCCTAGCTCCCCTGTGGAGCCCTCCTCCATCCTCTTCCTAGCCCCTGTTCTGTGGAGCCCCCTCCTCCTCCCCATCCTCCTCCCGTCCTCCTCCTAGCTCCCTGTTCTGTGGAGCCCTCCTCCTCCCATCCTCCTCCTAGCCCCCTGTTCTGTGGAGCCTCCTCCTCCCCTCCTCCCCTGTTCTTGTGGAGCCCTCCTCCTCCCCGTCCTCCTCATAGCCCCCTGTTCTGTGGAGCCCTCCTCCTCCCCATCCTCCTCCTAGCCCCCTGTTCTGTGGAGCCCTCCTCCATCCATCCTCCTAGCCCCTGTTCTGTGGAGCCCTCCTCCTCCCCATCCTCCTCCTAGCCCCCTGTTCTGTGGAGCCTCCCCTCCTCCTCCCTGTTCTGTGGATCCTCCCCTCCTCTCCTAGCCCCCTGTTCTGGGAGCCCTCCTCCTCCCCATCCTCCTCCTGCCCCCTGTTCTGTGGAGCCTCCTCCTCCCCATCCTCCTCCCTGTTCTGTGGAGCCCTCCTCCTCCCCATCCTCTTCCTAGCCCCCTGTTCTGTGGAGCCCTCCTCCTCCCCATCCTCCTCTTCTAGCCCCCTGTTCTGTGGAGGCCTCCACCTCCCCTCCTCCTAGCTCCCTGTTCTGTGGGCCCCCCATCCTCCTCCTAGCCCCCTGTTCTGTGGAGGCCCTCCTCCTCCCCATCCCTCCTCCTAGCCCCTGTTCTGTGTGGAGCCCCTCCACCTCCCCATCCTCCTCCTAGCCCTGTTCTGTGGAGCCCCCTCATCCCCTCCTCTTCCTAGCTCCCTGTTCTGTGGAGCCCTCCTCCCCCATCCTCCTCCTAGCCCCCTGTTCTGTGGAGCCCTCCTCCTCCCCGTCCTCCTCCTAGCCCCCTGTTCTGTGGAGCCCTCCTCCTCCCCGTCCTCCTCCTAGCCCCTGTTCTGTGGAGCCCTCCCCTCCCCGTCCCCTCCTCCTCCTAGCCCCTGTTCTGTGGAGCCCTCCTCCTCCGTCCTCTTCTAGCTCCCTGTTCTGTGGAGCCCTCTCCTCCTCCCTCCTCTTCCTAGCCTCCGGTTCTGTGGAGCCCTCCTCCTCCCCATCCTAGCCTCCTGTTCTGTTCTGTGAGCCCTCCTCCTTCTAGCCCCCCTGTTCTGTGGAGCCCCCTCCCCTCTCCTCCTAGCTCCCTGTTCTGTGGAGCCCTCCTCATCCTCTTCCTAGCCCTGTTCTGTGGAGCCTCCTCATCCTCCTCCTCTTCCTAGCTCCCTGTTCTGTGGAGCCCCTCCTCCTCCCCATCGCCTAGCCCCCTGTTCTGTGGAGCCCTCCCCTCCATCCCTCCTAGCCTCCCTGTTCTGTGGAGCCTCCTCCCCATCCTCCTCCTAGCCCCTGTTCGGAGCCTCCTCCCATCCTCCTCCTAGCCCCTGTTCTGTGGAGCCCTCCTCCCCTCTCATCCTCCTCCTAGCCCCTGTTCTGTGGAGCCCTCCTCCTCCCCATCCTCCTCCTAGCCCCCCTGTTCTGTGGAGCCCTCCTCCTCCCCCATCCTCCTCCTAGCCCCCTGTTCTGTGGAGCTCCTCCTCCCCATCCTCCTCCTAGCCCCCTGTTCTGTGGAGCCCTCCTCCTCCCATCCTCCTCCTAGCCCCCTGTTCTGTGGAGCCCTCCTCCTCCCCATCCTCCTCCTAGCCCTGCTGTGAGCCTCCTCCCTCCCCATCCTCCCTTCCTAGCCCCCCTGTTCTATGGAGCCTCCTCCTCCCCATCCTCCTCCTAGCCCCCTGTTCTGTGGAGCCCTCCTCCTCCCCATCCTCCCCTCCTAGCCCCCTGTTCTGTGGAGCCTCCACCTCCCCATCCTCCTCCTAGCCCCCTGTTCTGTGGAGCTCTCCTCCTCCCCATCCTCCTCCTAGCCCCCTGTTCTGTGGAGCCCTCCCTCCTCCCCATCCTCCTCCTAGCCCCCTGTTCTGTGGAGCCCTCCACCTCCCCCATCCTCCCCTCCTAGCCCCCTGTTTGTGGAGCCCTCCTCCTCCCCATCCTCCTCCTAGCCCCCTGTTCTGTGGAGCCCTCCTCCTCCCTGCTGTCCTCCCCCTCCTAGACCCCTGTTCTGTGGAGCCCTCCTCCTCCCCGTCCTCCTCCTAGCCCCCTGTTCTGTGGAGCCCCTCCTCCTCCCCATCCTCCACCTAGCCCCCTGTTCTGTGGAGCCCTCCTCCTCCCCGTCCTCCTCCTAGCCCCCTGTTCTGTGGAGCCCTCCTCCTCCTAGCCCGTAGATGGTGCTAAACCCATACAATTCTACAGAGCTGCTGAGACAACATGAAGGCCTACCACTACATCACATTTAGTTACTTTCTAGAGACATGGTTTCACGAGCCAACGCAAACTACGTTGTGTTTCAGTGGACGCACGGCTTCCGACCTTGTCTCTCCCGAGCCCGTACAGGAGTTGTAACGATGAGACAAGATAGTAATTTCTAACAATTGGATACCATGAAATTGGGGAGAAAAGGGAGGTAAAAAAATGTATAAAATAAAACTGCACTCAGACATAAAATGGTTATCCATGGGTTCATCTGACTGTGGGCAAGTAGATAATGGGCTTAAACTGTCAAAATCCAACTATCTCTGCATAGCTAGCATTAGCTGATCAATGTCACCTGTTGGTGGCTAATTGACTGACAAGTAACGTTAGTATATTTTCTATGCTAACTTTAGCTAGCTATATAACTTATACAGTTGAAGTCGGAAGTTTACAAACACTTAGGTTGGAGTCATTAAAACTCGTTTTTCATCCACTCTACAAATTTCTTGCTAACAAACTATAGTTTTGGCAAGTCGGTTAGGACATCTACTTTGTGCATGGCACAAGTCATTTTTCCAACAATTATTTAAAGACATATTATTTAACTTATAATTCACTATATCACAATTCCAGTGGGTCAGAAGTTTACATACACTAAGGTGACTGTGCCTTGAAACAGCTTGGACAATTCCAGAAAATGATGTCATGGCTTTAGAAGCTTCTGATAGGCTAATTGACATCATTTGAGTCAATTGGGGGTGTACCTGTGGATGTATTTCAAGGCCTACCTTCAAACTCAGTGCATCTTTGCTTGACATCACAGGAAAATCCAAATAAATCACCCAGGACCTCCACAAGTCTGGTTCATCCTTGGGAGCAATTTCCAAATGCCTGAAGGTACCATGCTCATCTGTACAAACAATAGTACCCGAGTATAAACACCATGGGACAACGCAGCCGGCTATAACTCTCAGGAAGGAGATGCATTCTGTCTCCTAGAGATGAACGTACTTTTGTGAAAAGTGCAAGTCAATCCCAGAACAACAGCAAAGGACCTTGTGAAGATGCTGGAGGAAACAGGTGAAACAAAAGTATCTATATCCACAGCAAACGAGTCCGATATCGACATAACCTGAAAGGCCCTCAGCAAAGAAGAAGCCACTGTCTAAAACCGCCATAAAAAGCCAGACTACGTTTGCAACTGCACATGGGGGACAAAGATTGTACTTTTTGAGAAATGTCCTCTGGTCTGATGAAACAAAAAAATAGAACTGTTTGGCCATAATGACCATCATTATGTTTGGAGTAAAAGGGGGAGGCTTGCAAGCCAAAGAACACGTCCCCAACCGTGAAGCACTGGGTGGCAGTATCATGTTGTGGGGGTGCTTTGCTCAGGAGGTACTGCTGCACTTTACAAAAATAGATGGCATCATGAGGAAAATTATGTGATATATTGAAGGAACATCTCAAGACATCAGTCAGGAAGTTAAAGCTTGGTCTAAAATGGGTCTCTCTCCAAATGGAAAATGACCCCAAGCATACTTCCAGTTGTGGCAAATGGCTTAAGATAACAAAGGCAAGGTATTGAAGTGGACACTACAAAGCCTCAACCCTATAGAAAATGTGTGGGCAGAACTAAAAAAGCATGTGAGCAAGGAGGCCTACAAACCTGACTCACACCAGCTCTGTTGGGAGGAATGGGGCCAAAATTCACCCAACTTATTGTGGGAAGCTTGTGGAAGTTACCCAAAACGTTTGACCAGCAATACGTAACTGAACGAAGTACACT
>NW_025748456.1:0-7500 GCF_021184085.1 Oncorhynchus gorbuscha
AGGAACTAATAGGGATCCATAATAAACCCCAGGAAGAGTAGCTGCTGCCTTGACAGGAACTAATGGGGATCCATAATAAACCCCAGGAAGAGTAGCTGCTGCCTTGACAGGAACTAATGGGGATCCATAATAAACCCCAGGAAGAGTAGCTGCTGCCTTGACAGGAACTAATGGGGATCCATAATAAACCCCAGGAAGAGTAGCTGCTGCCTTGGCAGGAACTAATGGGGATCCATAATAAACCCCAGGAAGAGTAGCTGCTGCCTTGGCAGGAACTAATGGGGATCCATAATAAACCCCAGGAAGAGTAGCTGCTGCCTTGACAGGAACTAATAGGGATCCATAGTAAACCCCAGGAAGAGTAGCTGCTGCCTTGGCAGGAACTAATGGGGATCCATAATAAACCCCAGGAAGAGTAGCTGCTGCCTTGGCAGGAACTAATGGGGATCCATAATAAACCCCAGGAAGAGTAGCTGCTGCCTTGGCAGGAACTAATGGGGATCCATAGTAAACACCAGGAAGAGTAGCTGCTGCCTTGGCAGGAACTAATGGGGATCCATAGTAAACACCAGGAAGAGTAGCTGCTGCCTTGGCAGGAACTAATGGGGATCCATAATAAACACCAGGAAGAGTAGCTGCTGCCTTGACAGGAACTAATGGGGATCCATAATAAACCCCAGGAAGAGTAGCTGCTGCCTTGGCAGGAACTAATGGGGATCCATAGTAAACACCAGGAAGAGTAGCTGCTGCCTTGGCAGGAACTAATGGGGATCCATAATAAACCCCAGGAAGAGTAGCTGCTGCCTTGACAGGAACTAATGGGGATCCATAATAAACCCCAGGAAGAGTAGCTGCTGCCTTGGCAGGAACTAATAGGGATCCATAGTAAACACCAGGAAGAGTAGCTGCTGCCTTGGCAGGAACTAATGGGGATCCATAATAAACACCAGGAAGAGTAGCTGCTGCCTTGACAGGAACTAATAGGGATCCATAATAAACCCCAGGAAGAGTAGCTGCTGCCTTGGCAGGAACTAATGGGGATCCATAATAAACCCCAGGAAGAGTAGCTGCTGCCTTGGCAGGAACTAATGGGGATCCATAGTAAACCCCAGGAAGAGTAGCTGCTGCCTTGACAGGAACTAATGGGGATCCATAGTAAACCCCAGGAAGAGTAGCTGCTGCCTTGACAGGAACTAATAGGGATCCATAGTAAACACCAGGAAGAGTAGCTGCTGCCTTGACAGGAACTAATGGGGATCCATAGTAAACCCCAGGAAGAGTAGCTGCTGCCTTGACAGGAACTAATAGGGATCCATAGTAAACACCAGGAAGAGTAGCTGCTGCCTTGACAGGAACTAATGGGGATCCATAGTAAACCCCAGGAAGAGTAGCTGCTGCCTTGACAGGAACTAATAGGGATCCATAGTAAACACCAGGAAGAGTAGCTGCTGCCTTGACAGGAACTAATAGGGATCCATAATAAATACATATACAATACAAACTCCCCACTTTTGGCATTTTAAATCATCTCCTTGAGACGCCACAGTGGAGGAGACCATGTGGACCTGCAGCAACGACCCCCCAGCTGGAAGTATCTAGATCAAGGCTGTTGTTGAGGATTAACTAGTATCCCTGGCAACACTACTGTGTTGATTTATTTTATATGGAGAACTGGATGCAGAGACCAAACAAAGACTGGTTCTGTCCTGTTTAGGGTGTCTTTAGAGAGGGAGAGGGTGTGTGCGCGTGTGTGTGTGTGTGTGTGTGATCTTGTGACATCTGCTGTGACGGGTGCACAGCGGGCTTCAAGGACTCACACAGAGGAGATGAAAGACAAGGTCAAGGGAAGACCCTGGGCCACCGAGAGAGAGAGAGAGAAAGAGAGAAAGAGAAAGAGAAAGAGAAAGAGAAAGAGAGAGAGAGAGAAAGAGAGAAAGAGAAAGAGAAAGAGAAAGAGAAAGAGAGAGAGAGAGAGAGAGAGAGAGAGAGAGAGAGAGAGAGAGAGAGAGAGAGAGAGAGAGAGAGAGAGAGAGAGACACACACACACACACACACACACACACACAGAGAGAGAGAGAGAGACAGACTGTCACACTGCTGACAGACAAGGGCAAAGACAGACAACAACAACAGAATACAACTCATGTTATTTGTCAAGCGCTTCCTAAACAGGTGAAGACCAACAGTGAAAGACTTGAAGTAGAGGGTAGCACCATGGCTATATACAGGAAGTAGAGGGTAGCACTATGGCTATATACAGGAAGTAGAGGGTAATAACATGGCTATATACAGGAAGCAGCTGGTAATAACATGGCTATATACAGGAAGTAGAGGGTAATACCATGGCTATATACAGGAAGTAGAAGGTAATACCATGGCTATATACAGGAAGCAGCTGGTAATAACATGGCTATATACAGGAAGTAGTGGGTAATAAAATGGCTATATACAGGAAGTAGAGGGTAATAACATGGCTATATACAGGAAGTAGTGGGTAATAACATGGTTATATACAGGAAGTAGAGGGTAATACCATGGCTATATACAGGAAGTAGAGGGTAATACCATGGCTTTACGGGTCCTTGTCCAACAATGCAGAGTTAAAGAATAGTGACAAGGAATAAACGCAGTGAATAATGAATAACAATAGTGAGTAAACATACCATGGCTATATACAGGAAGTAGAGGGTAATACCATGGCTATATACAGGAAGTAGAGGGTAATACCATGGCTATATACAGGAAGTAGTGGGTAATAACATGGCTATATACAGGAAGTAGAGGGTAATACCATGGCTATATACAGGAAGTAGAGGGTAATACCATGGCTATATACAGGAAGTAGAGGGTAATGACATGGCTATATACAGGAAGTAGAGGGTAATAACATGGCTATATACAGGAAGTAGCGGGTAATAACATGGCTATATACAGGAAGTAGAGGGTAATACCATGGCTATTTACAGGAAGTAGTGTAATACCATGTAAACAAAAGAAAGAACGAGTACAAATACACGGACGGACGGACGGACAGACAGACAGACAGACAGAGACAGAGGGAGCGACAGACAGACAGAGACAGAGGGAGCGACAGACAGACAGACAGACAGACAGACAGACAGACAGACAGACAGACAGACAGACAGACAGACAGACAGACAGACAGACAGACAGACAGACAGACAGAGGGAGCGACAGACAGAGGGAGCGACAGACAGAGGGAGCGACAGACAGAGGGAGCGACAGACAGAGGGAGCGACAGACAGAGGGAGCGACAGACAGAGGGAGCGACAGACAGAGGGAGCGACAGACAGACAGACAGACAGACAGACAGACAGACAGACAGACAGACAGACAGACAGACAGACAGACAGACAGACAGACAGACAGACAGACAGACAGACAGAGGGAGACAGACAGACAGACAGACAGACAGACAGACAGACAGACAGACAGACAGACAGACAGACAGACAGACAGACAGACAGACAGACAGACAGACAGACAGACAGACAGACAGAGGGAGCGAAAGACAGACAGACAGACAGACAGACAGACAGACAGACAGACAGACAGACAGACAGACAGACAGACAGACAGACAGACAGACAGACAGACAGAGGGAGCGACAGACAGACAGACAGAGGGAGCGACAGACAGACAGAGGGAGCGACAGACAGACAGAGGGCGCGACAGACAGACAGACAGACAGACAGACAGAGGGCGCGACAGACAGACAGACAGACAGAGGGCGCGACAGACAGACAGACAGACAGACAGACAGACAGACAGACAGACAGACAGACAGAGGGCGCGACAGACAGACAGACAGACAGACAGACAGACAGACAGACAGACAGACAGACAGACAGACAGACAGACAGACAGACAGACAGACAGACAGACAGAGGGAGCGAAAGACAGACAGACAGACAGAGGGCGCGACAGACAGACAGACAGACAGAGGGCGCAGACAGACAGACAGACAGACAGACAGACAGACAGACAGACAGACAGACAGACAGACAGACAGACAGAGGGCAGCAGACAGACAGACAGACAGACAGACAGACAGACAGACAGACAGACAGACAGACAGACAGACAGACAGACAGACAGACAGACAGACAGACAGACAGACAGACAGACAGACAGACAGGAAGAAGTGGAGGAATAGAGAGAGTCCCTGTGGATTAAAGACCTGTAAACCTGAGAGCTGGTAATGGTGTCTTTTGGAGGCACAACTCTGCCATGGCTCAGTGGCCAAAACCTACAGGGATTATATTTTAATAAACAACTCAAATATGGCCTGTGGTAAACACAGGTTTAGGAGATCTCGTACATTTTGTTCCATGAGAATTTATGTATAAGCTAACATCCCTTATTTATGTAATCAAAACAAACACACCAAGGCTTCATAATTCATGAAGGTCGTGTTAACTGACTGATAGTATCTCATAAGAACAAAACAGCTCCTAAACCTGTGTTCATCTCAGACCTCAGTGTTAATCCCATAAAGCCATTCGTCGCCCACATAGGAACGTCTGAACAAACCAGACAGAACTCGTTTCCTTTCATTCAGACGACAAGCTGCTGCTCCATTATAGAGGTTGAGGACGGGAGATCATAGTACCACACACACCTGATATGACGGTCCCAACCCCAGCTGAAATCACCTGGATATGTCCACCTTATAACACACACACACACACACACACACACACACACACACACACACACACACACACACACACACACACACACACACACACACACACACACACACACACACACACACACACACACACACACGATATGATGGCCCCAACCCCCAGCTGAAATCACCTGGATATGTCCACCTTATAACACACACACACACTCCAAAACTTTCTTTCTGCCCGCCCCTTCCTCTCCCTCCCTCCCTCCTCTCTATCCCTCCCTCCCTCCTCCTACACTCATAGAAATTCCAAAAATAATAATATAATAATATATTATGTGCAAATAGTTAAAGTACAAAAGGGAAAATAAATAAGCATAAATATGGGTTGTATTTATAATGGTGTTTGTTCTTCACTGGTTGCCCTTTTCTTGTGGCAACAGGTCACAAATATTGCTGCTGTGATGTCACACTGTGGAATTTACCCCAGTAGATATGGGAGTTTATCAAAATTGGATTTGTTTCGAATTCGTTGCGTTTCTGTGTAATCTGAGGGAAATATGTCTCTCTAATATGGTCATACATTGGGCAGGAGGTTAGGAAGTGCAGCTCAGTTTCCACCTCATTTTGTGGGCAGTGAGCACATAGCCTGTCTTCTCTTGAGAGCCATGTCTGCCTACGGCGGCCTTTCTCAATAGCAAGGCTATGCTCACAGTCTGTACATAGTCAAAGCTTTCCTTAAGTTTGGATCAGTCACAGTGGTCAGGTATTCTGCCGCTGTGTACTCTCTGTTTAGGGCCAAATAGCATTCTAGTTTGCTCTGTTTTTTTGTTAATTCTTTCCAATGTGTTAAGTAATTATCTTTTTATTTTCTCATGATTTGGTTTGGTCTAATTGTGCTGCTGTCATGGGGCTCTGTGGGGTGTGTTTGTGTTTGTGAACAGAGCCCCAGGACCAGCTTGCTTAGGGGCCTCTTCTCCAGGTTCATCTCTCTGTAGGTGATGACTTTGTTATGGAAGGTTTGGGAATCGCTTCATTTTAGGTGGTTGTAGAATTTAACGGCTCTTTTCTGGATTTTGATAATTAGTGGGTATCGACCTCATTCTGCTCTGCATGCATTATTTGGTGTTCTAAGTTGTACACAGAGGATATTTTTGCAGAATTCTACATGCAGAGTCTCAATTTGGTGTTTGTCCCATTTTGTGAAGTCTTGGTTGGTGAGCGGACCCCAAACCTCACAACCATAAAGGCCAATGGGTTCTATAACTGATTCAAGTATTTTTAGCCAGATCCTAATTGGTATGTTGAAATTTATGTTCCATTTGATGGCATAGAAGGCACTTCTTGCCTTGTCTCATCTCCTCTCTCTCCCTCGCACTGGCCTGCCTGCCTCCTCCTCCTCTCTCTCTCACACACACACCCTGGCCTGCCTGCCTGCCTCCTCTCGCTCTCTCCCACACGCTGGCCTGCCTGCCTGCCTCCTCCTCTCTCTCTCTCTCCCACTATTTCTCTCCCACACGCTGGCCTGCCTGCCTGCCTGCCTGCCTGCCTCCTCCTCCTCTCTCCCTCACGCTGGCCTGCCTGCCTCCTCTTTCTCTCCCTCCCTCACGCTGGCCTGCCTGCCTCCTCCTCTCTCTCTCCCTCACGCTGGCCTGCCTGCCTCCTACTCTCTCTCTCCCTCACGCTGGCCTGCCTGCCTCCTACTCTCTCCCTCCCTCACGCTGGCCTGCCTGCCTCCTCCCTCCCTCCCTCACGCTGGCCTGCCTGCCTCCTCCTCTCTCTCTCCCTCAGGCTGGCCTGCCTGCCTCCTCCCTCTCTCTCTGCCACACGCTGGCCTGCTTGCCTCCTCCTCTCTCTCTGCCACACGCTGGCCTGCCTGCCTGCCTCCCTCTCTCTCTCTGCCACACGCTGGCCTGCCTGCCTCCTCTCTCTCTCTCCTCACGCTGGCCTGCCTGCCTCCTCCTCTCTCTCTCCCTCACGCTGGACTGCCTGCCTCCTCTCTCTCTCTCCCTCACGTTGGCCTGCCTGCCTGCCTCCTCTCTCTCTCTCCCTCACGCTGGCCTGCCTGCCTCCTCTCTCTCTCTCTGCCACACGCTGGCCTGCCTGCCTCCTCCTCTCTTTCTCCCTCACGCTGGCCTGCCTGCCTCCTCCTCTCTCTCTCTCCCTCACGCTGGCCTGCCTGCCTGCCTGCCTGCCTCCTCCCTCTCTCTCTCTCCCTCACGCTGGCCTGCTTGCCTCCTCCTCTCTCTCTCTCCCTCACGCTGGCCTGCCTGCCTCCTCTCTCTCCCTCACGCTGGCCTGCCTGCCTCCTCTCTCTCTCTCCCTCACGCTGGCCTGCCTGCCTCCTCCTCTCTCTCTCCCTCACGCTGGCCTGCCTGCCTCCTCTTTCTCCCTCCCTCACGCTGGCCTGCCTGCCTCCTCCTCTCTCTCTCTCTCCCTCATGCTAGTCTGCCTGCTTGCCTCCTCCTCTCTCTCTCCCTCACGCTGGCCTGCCTGCCTCCTCTCTCTCTCCCTCACGCTGGCCTGCCTGCCTCCTCTCTCTCTCTCCCTCACGCTGGCCTGCCTGCCTCCTCCTCTCTCTCTCCCTCACGCTGGCCTGCCTGCCTCCTCTTTCTCCCTCCCTCACGCTGGCCTGCCTGCCTCCTCCTCTCTCTCTCTCTCCCTCATGCTGGCCTGCCTGCCTCCTCTCTCTCTCCCTCACGCTGGCCTGCCTGCCTCCTCTCTCTCTCTCCCTCACGCTGGCCTGCCTGCCTCCTCCTCTCTCTCTCTCCCTCACGCTGGCCTGCCTGCCTCCTCTTTCTCCCTCCCTCACGCTGGCCTGCCTGCCTTCTCTCTCTCTCTCT